>NC_138178.1:109570377-109625377 GCF_964165515.1 Mesoplodon bidens
AACTCTTGAAAACATGTTTGCTTTTAGCATAAAAAAACAGAAGTTTCATTTCCAGTGATTTTTATCATGTGTCAGTATAGAATGAACTGGTGTCATTCTATAGGTCAAAGGAAGTGGACCAGAAATAGGCTTATGTCTGAGAGACTGAAGAGCTGCAGTTTTCTACATGTTTTACTCTAACCTTGAGCTTATGGACCATTAGCTCATTTTAAAAAGACCATGTTTGCCTAATACAAATGACTGTGGCCCTGAATAGATTAGACCTTGCCCTGGAAATCCCTAATTCTGTTTTCTATATTATGGAGGTATCCCAAACCTCACTAATGTGATTTTATAGATGATTTTAATAGTTGAAGTTTAAGGTTTTTTATTTTGTTTTTTACTGTTGTAACTTCTCCCTCTGCCTCCCAGCCCTGGCTCTAGTCAGAGAATTCTATTCCTGTAAGTCATTTATGTTTATTTCCCTGAAGAGCTGGGTGATTCGGAGCAACATCAGTCCCAGTTGCCAGAATGTTCTGACCTACACTAAAAGCTGAAGTCATTCCCCAACTCATTTTTTAAATCTTCCTGCTTTGTCAGTACTGTTGATGAATAGATGGATTGTAGTCAATAATATTTGGGTAAAATATCATAAATTTTTATTAAATTATATTTTAAAAAGGTAAGATTAGCAAAAGCCCATAATTAATTCATAATTCTCTGGTTACTGGCAGCCAAACATCAAAAATTTTTACTTTTTCCATTCCCCAGAAAAAGTATATTGACTGTTTATAGATTATAGTGTAGGCTCCATGAGATAATGTCCACCATAGAGTTTGCATGTAATCCTGACTTATCTAATAGGGTACATTGATCTTCAGGGTATTTTTTAGCTCAATCAGTATCAAAGTTATTATCAGACAGTGGTTTTCTAAACAAAGTTTTTTTTTTCTGTAAAAATATAACTGAAATACTCATCTATCTTATAAAAGCTTTAAAACATTTGGACTCAACATTTTATTAGGAAGAACTGAAGTTTAAACTTATTTCTGTCATAAGATAGAGTTATTACTTAGTAAAATTCCTATTTCCGAGTTTGTTCTGATTTTTTTTAAGAAAATGGTGATTTCTCTGATCTCTCCTGTCCTATAAACTGAGGTATGAGATTTTTGTTGTAGTCTGAACCCAAATAACTAACTCCATTTCAGTTCTGGTATCTCAAACCATCTGCTGCTAAATATGAGTCCACTTAAAAAATTCAAGTAAAAAAAGCCAATATAGTAATATTTTGAAAACATTTAGCATCATTTACTAAAAATGTGGATGAGGGAGCAAAAATACTTGAAGAATGTATTGAAAAGCAACGCATCTGTTTAATGGCTCTTTCACGAATCCCCATCAGTTTGGCATTGTGGAGAAAATCGCTACTAACAGCAGTTCTGCATGTATTAACATTTTGCCCTTTTTTCAGCAATGTTTGCTCACTGTAGTTCTACAGTGTGGTAATAATAATGCTTATCTTATGGAATATTTTTCTTTTACTTCTCAAAGAAATATATGTATTCAACCATAAATATGTAAATATATGTAATCTAATAAATTAAAATATACACACAAATATACAAAGTAAATATATATACATGCATACATAAATACATAAATTTAACTAACCATAATTGTAACTTTCTTTCTAGATGATGACAGGTGTTAACAATTCTTGCCATTACCTGCCATTTAGGTATTTCTTTCTTCTTTTTTTTTTTTTTTTTTTGGTACTGCCTTACCGTCAAACAATTTTAATAACTGATGAATTAGTCATTAGATGGAATCTAGATATTTTGAGATTCTATTGTCTTCCAACATCTACATCTGTACAAATGGGTCACATAAGTGTTGCAATTAATGCTGCACTTAATTGAAACACATCTTTTCAAATGTTTGTGAAATCTTGGGATCACTTGCTCCATATTTCCTAACGTACGATGTTGCCAAATATTTGGATCTATTAGGATTAATAAATATGATTCACTTTATGATTGAAGGGAGGAGAAAGGATCAAATATGCAGAGAAATTAAAGTAACATGGCTCCATAAATGTAGTTAATTTTGCTTCTTGACATTCTTAGAGTTGCCTTTGTTCTATTCAATGCTAATTTTTATTATACTGAGCTCGCAGAAATAGCTCAGAACCAGTGCTTAATGCATTTCATCCTTTTGACACTTTTAAGGGAAAATGTAGTGTTTTTTTTTGTTTTTTTTTTTTTTTTTCTTTTTGCGGTATGCGGGCCTCTCACTGCTGTGGCCTCTCCCGTTGCGGAGCACAGGCTCCGGACGCGCAGGCCCAGCGGCCATGGCTCACGGGCCCAGCCGCTCCGCGGCATATGGGATCCTCCCAGACCGGGGCACGAACCCGTATCCCCTGCATCGGCAGGCGGACTCTCAACCACTGCGCCACCAGGGAGGCCCGGAAAATGTAGTTTTGAAACTATCTCCCACCTCCTCTTTTCCTAATCTTATTCACTCCACACTCCCTACCACATCCCCCAAATACGACCAAATATTGACTGACAGCTTGAAAGTTCTAATCGAATCATTCCCAGTCATATGTTTTCAATATGTTGGCTTAAAAAAAGATTAGGAGCCCAAATCTTTCATCTAATATCATTGCTCGATAGACAGACAGAATTTTAACTAGAGCAAATTCAAGTACAGCTTTCAGACCAGCCAAACCCAGGAGACAGGCAGGAGGTCTGCCCTTCCCCAGCCGTTCCTCTGTCTGCATTAGCCGTTCTTGCTCAGGCTCCATCGACCTGTCAGAGCCATCACAGTGATTGACTGCCCCGGCAGATGTGCTGCTATAACAGGTAACTTGATCATCCAGACCCATATGTCTCTAAGTCCTCTTCAATTCACACTTTGAAAAATATTAGAGGTTGGGAGGGGTTGGATTCTTTGTTGTGATTTTTTTTTAAATAGTAGGCTAACTGTATTTCACAAAAGGTTATCCTCTAGTAGGTGAATGGAAATATATACTATTTGAGCTCTTTAGTGAGATGAGCTGCTTCCAGGGCATATTACTATCAATATTTTAAATGGGCCAATAAGAGCTGGGAGAACGTGAAAACCTGATTTCCAAAACACAACCTAAAGTTAAGAACCAATTTTAAAGAACAACCATCATAATAATAGAATGATGTTTCAAAGATAACAGTTTCCATGTGAGTGAGACAGATGGGCTGTTTGTGTGTAGAGAGAGAGGAGGGGAACCTCGTGCGATGGGAGCAGTCCTGTGTCTTCCCTTCGGTGCCCACAGCCTGGCAAGTGTTATGACATCATTAAGCTGAATTGCTGATTTCAGATGGGTCTGGAACAAGAATGGGCAGGGTTAACTCAAACTTCACGCTGAAATGTAGTTAACTAATTTACTAGTGTCACTGTTTCTGATAATTACCTTTCACCAAAATATTTTGCTGTGCTTGTGTGCAGAGGATTTCATTCTACAAGTCAACACCCTAAGTGTGGAGCTGTTCAGGATCTACCAACAGCTTCTATTAAGAGAGAATATAATGTTGGTGAGATCAGTGGCTAACACTTTTCTATTTCTCAGTAAAGTCTATTGCCTACTCACTATCCAGGGATGAATGCTGGCTGAGAATGACATGGTTCTACATCTAAGGGGAAGTAACATACTGAAGCAAGCAAAACAAGGTAAAATGAATGACAACTGACAAAAAAGCAAGTGAATTCAATTTTTTTTTCAAACGAGGCATAAAAATATGCTAAGTATGCAATGATACTTGTAGAACCTGAAGAAATAAATGAACGTGGAGAAAGATTTAGACAAAGTTATTCACTCTGTAACAGAACTCCTTTACAATTCTTTCATAGGCTAGCCCATGATCATGCAATGCACCTTGCAATTAGAGTATGCCAGTATTCATACTACTTCTCCAGATCAAAATAAGCAAAATAAATAAATTCCAAAAAGTTCTCTTTCTTGGCTAAGGGATCTAGATTATGTTCTGGCCATAGTTTGCCACTTTTTTCTACTGGTCAAATCTCATCATTTGATTTAAGATTCTTCATGTAAACGAACATCCTTTTTTCCTTCAGATGAGAAATGGAAAATATGATATTTTATTATTTTAAATTAACAATAACTATCCTTTCCAACTCTACCACCCCTTTTTTTTTGGCCTGAGGAGGTTCAATTTTGCTAATGATATTGCTTGAAAGGCAGTGAGAGGCACGCAGTTACTTGGTTTGAGCAAAGCTATTGCATGTTTCAAAGAGTTATTTACCACATAAAGCTTTGGCTGATTAATTCAGTTAACAGTCCTCCATTCCTCACTTCCAACCCAAAGTAAAAAAAAAAAAAAATCATATATCTGAAACACAAATCTGTCCAAATTTTAGTATGAGCTGAGAATATGCCACAGTTTTTTTAAAAATCAACATTGTATTTAAGAGAGTTTACCATTTTTATAATAAAAAGTTAAAATAAAGGGGGAATTGATCACTATTTTCATAGTGTTTGTCATTGCATCCTGTGCAATTATTTGCTCTGAAGCCCTTTTAAGCGAAATGGTATTTCTAAGCCATAGAGACCTTCAGTACTTGTGTGCCATGGAATCAGATCTGTAAGTATTCCCAATATGGAACAAGAGATTCTTTTTTAAACTCTTGCATTTTCATCTACTTCACATCATATAACTCACATTCTTAAAAAACGACTGAAGATTTTTCTTATTTCCATGTGGTTCCTGCTTTCTAAATTCTGTTGCTTGTTTTCTCCTTAGAGTTCTAAATGTTGCTTTAACATCTTTAGGTGTGATATAGATAGATTTAGAGTGATGTAGTTAGCAAGTCTCAAGCTGCAGCTTTTAAATACATTTGAAAACCTTCTTCTGAAGGAAAACAAGACACTCTTATGGGAAAGTTACACTTTATTTTGGAGGCATCTCTCTCGCAACTTTTCTTTCCAAAGATGCTGAATTTACTATGACTATTATTAACACATGTACGTAATTAATCCTCCATCACGCAAGCTTTCCATGTACAGTTGATCAAAGCTGGTTTATCTTTTGCAGAGCATAAACACTAAATTTTTTAAAGAGGGACCAAGGTCTGTTTACCAATTAAATTCAGTTGAATGTTTGCGAAAGTGTCCCTTTACATAGGTTTATACCATATGATGTGTTGATCTTCCAGGGCACGATTTGCCTCTCTGTGTTCTACCCTGTAACTATAGTCCTGCATTCATCTCAATCCTGCCCTTGTAACATTTTTTGCAACTAATTATATCCATAGAAAGAGTTCAGTGTAAATATGGTTTTAGCAGTTTATAACAAGGAAAGTGGCTTCCACTTATTTTAAGTTCAAGTTCCGTATATTCAATTACTGTTAGCAAGCACTCCACCTACTGGCTTCCGTGATGCCAAGCAAGCAGACCATGATCTGAAGCAAACTGGCAGTTGAGTAAAAGATACTTACTTTCAACTCTGCCGATTTGCAAAGGATCTCAGCTTCCAGGTTGTCAGCTAGGATCAAACATGACTGACTTGCTGCTCACTAGGGTTAGGATGATTTTGGATATTGTCTTGACCAAGTGACAATCTAATTGTGAAAAAGAGTCTCATTATCATTGTGGTGAATGAGGGTAGGATGGCTCGATGAGAAGTGAATTTTTGTAACTATAACAAAGTGGAGTGGGGGAATCACATTCCAGAGCCTCAAAATGTCTTTTATGCATATTTAGAGCAAATATCCGTGCACACAAGCATAGGAAGAAAAAGTATTTTCATCCAAAAAAATTCTTAAAGAAAACAGGTTATTTAGTTTTAAAAATGAGTTAGGATTACAGACATCGCATATGGTATTTCTTATCCACCAATATGTCAATTTTTAAAATGTAATATTACAGTAACAAGTGAAAAATGAGCACCTGAATAATTCCTTTAACCATTGTCCCCCACCTCCATGAACTTTTTAGCTTAGTAGTCTTAGTAATGAATAATTATATGACAGAGAGTTTTCAGTATTAGGCATTATAGTGAAATCAAGAGAAATTGACCAGCTCTGTTCCACAGTGTCAACATAAGGTATAAATCATAACCTTCTGCCTACCCCACCCACCAGTATCCATCTTGACATCTCTTTTTAAGGACAGCCTACCGTGTAATTATTGCCACTGTGCCCATATTATAGTGCGTTTGAATATGGCAATAAACAATATGGCAATTAATGTGAAATAATACAAGAGCAAATCAAGGCACACAGGCTAGATACAGAGGCAAAGCAGCAGGAACATTGAAACTAACCTTAATGGGCTGTTGATGTGGAAATGCTTTTCCTAATATTGTCTCAGGGTGTTATTGTGAGTGGAGCTAGAAAAAGGAAATGCTGAAGGGAGCATGTCTAACGACATGAAAGGTTTCTTGGGGTCAACTATACATTATCATCAATTTTCCATCTTCTCCAGGATTAGTAGAGAATTATCATATGCTTTAATAGCATGGGAAGGTCTCCTGACTCCAGAAACTCTTGTAGTTTGCAGCTAAACCAGGATACAATATGGCACCAAGTAACAGAACCTATTCTGGGTTGATGAATACTTGTGCACTGATACGGGAATAGCTTTATAACTGCTTTAGTATGAGCCCAGTAAACTGCATCACAGATGCATGAATTTCTCTTTTGGCTTTGCAAAGGAAGTGTTCACAGTTAAGGCGGAAAAAAAAAAAATCAGTTCCATTAAGCATTTACCCTGCAAAACAGAGATTGAGGAATCTTAGCACATGACGACACAACAAAATTTACCTGACCCTTCCAAGCTAAGGAAAACAAGACAGAAGGTCCTCTTGAGAGGCTGTATCATATATATGTTCTAAGGCTGTGCTGCCCATATGTTCAATAGGACTGTTGAATCTCAAAGTTATAATAATTTGCAACGAGGTGCCAGAACCAATTATTAAATATCATATGATCCAACAGAGATGAAGTAAAAATATACAGGGTCGATTTTACTGGCTTTGACTATTATAAGGCATTTAAAGTACTTTGAATTTACAGTATAACTTGAGGGTTGTATTAACGACTTCCTTATGCTAGAATTTTGTTTCCAGCCGAATATCATAAGCTAAATGCAGATGGCATACTTTTCCAAGGACAAAGGGAGTCTTGGCCTTATCCTTTCTTTCTGATTTGTATATCAACTCAGGAAAAGGAGATATGCTATTATGATATCTTCCACTAATGTAAACCTTTATTCAAAAGCGCAAGTGACAGCCAAAAGTACAATTCAAGTGAGAAAAAAGGTAGTGTGTGATAGTATCACAGAATGAGACAATCTCAGCCAAATTGTTGCCTATAGTGTAGAAAAAGAAGCCTCTTAGTTTTCAGTATAAACAGTCATAATTTATGTACCATGACATCTCTAAAACATGAATGAGTGAATGTTTTAAATACTGGTTCTGATCTCAAAGCCAAGGTCATTTCTTTATCCCCGATTGCTGAGATTCTACCCTCGGTGAAATCAAGGAGATGTGAATTGGTGGCTTACCACCAGCAAAGCAAGACGTTCAGAAGATGAGGGTGCCTCTTAGGCTCTTTCCGCTATTATTTCGAAAGTACTAGTGACGGTTTCAGTCAAGTCCTCAGAATCAAAACAAGATTGTTCTACCTTAGCAACTTGTCGATGGAACAAAACCATCTCTCTGAATGGGTTTTCTTGGGAATCAAATTCGAAAGGCAAGCTCCTGTAGTTTTGTGGGAAATAGAATGTATGCTCCAAGTTGAGCATAGTGTGTCTGCTAAGTCCTCAGTGTGATCACTTTGGGAGATTAAAAACTTCCCTTGGTCACTGGAGCACTGCGAGCTTAGGACCATGTTTGTCTATGTATGTTTACAGCACCTGTCAGTCGATACATGAGAAACAAGAAAATTAATGTAAACTGATCCCTCCTTTTGCTGAATATTTAATGCAGTCCACCAGAAAGAAAAGAACAAACATTCTACTTTCCCAATGCTTGTCTTCCATGCCCTCTTCTAATATTCTCTGGGGAGAGGTGGGTTTCAATCTTGGTCAGAGCAAGTACCCATTTACTTCAGAATCCTCACTTTCTTGTCTCAGCTTCCTTCCTGTCTCCTAAAATGAAATTTATTTTATTTTAGCCACCTCTGAGCAGACTTGTGTGTATGTATTTTCAGAGAAATTGGATTGTCCATATGGATTTTTAAATCAGTTTTCAGATCAAGTTCAGAAATATGTAAACTGTTGTGTTGTTGGACCAGTCAGGAGTAGAACATATCACTCAGATGAAGAGCACCCAATACTATAAAGTGATCTTTAAATGAGAAAACTAGAGTGTAAGTCAATTAAAGTGACCAATAATGGGAAAACAAGTGCCCATTCCAAGAGCAATTGTAAGACATTTAACCCAAGGAAAGTTGCATTATACATTTTTATTACATTGAGGCTATATTCACACTTATTGTGGTTTGAAATGTGAACCAATATTTTCTCTCTTTGGTTTCCTTGCTTTAAGATCTCTTAATGTGCATAAGATGTAATTCATAATATCATATGACTGTTTTAAATTTGCAAGTTACTGTCTCCAAAGTTATAATTTAATTTAACTCGATAATTGCCCATTAAACTACTGTGCTCTCTCATAAAACAGTATCTGACCTGAGATTAATGTAGCAAGACCCTGGGATTCCTAAAACTCTTGATTCTTTGTATTTTAACATTACTTACAACATAACACATCCAATTTTAAAAAACACTTTGTCATTTAGCACAATATAAAGGATTAGCTTTAAAAGATGTATTCAATCCTATTTAAAGCTTAGACCCACTGTTTTTCAATAATCTTTATAACAAGGGAAAAAGAAAAAGATTAAGCTCCTAGTAACAACAACAACAACAACAAAATACTATTATGCCCACTCAAATTATTTCTGAAAGTCATGCAAAAATAATATTGGTAACTCTTAAAATAGTTTGTAGAAAATCTGCAAACATGGGTCTTAGGGGAGAGGAAAAAGAGAACTTCCATAAATCTAAAAGTAATAATAGTATTGGTGAAAAAGATATTTATTTATTTTCCAAATGGAAGTCTTCACATTGAGGAGGAAGATAATGCCACATACCAACAAGAAAAGAAAAAATTTTTTTTTAAAAAGGAGAAAAGGGAAAATATATTAAAACTCTTGGTGAATAATTGCACTAATGTCTTTGGGGAAATGATAAATTCTGAAGTGACAGCTTGAAAACTGTCTATATGTCTATATGTTAATTTCCTAATATCTGATTGTATTCTAGTTTTGCTCTGGGACACTCTGAAGGGTCTGACTTCCTTTCTACCTATCAGTTTCGTTTCTGCTGGCAGGTAATCCCCCATGAATGAAAGATTTATACGTGTGAAAAGGGTTAGGATAAAACTATGGAATGTCATGTAGTTCTGCCATTTCATACCATCATGCTTTATTTATATTACTAATATTCAGTACTTACCCCATTACCGATACAATGCTAAGCACTTCAAGTATATTATCTCATTAAATTCTCTCAACAAAATTGCAAGATATTTTTCTGCCCATTCTCACATGAGGTAGTTGAGACATAGGAAAACTAAATGAGTTGCTGTTGGTTGTGGAACAAGCAATGGTATAGAGATTCTTAGACAAATATGTCTAATTCCCAAGTTCATGCTCAAAAGTCTACTCTGCTGCTTCTCATAAATTTCAGCCCTTGAGAATTAACCATGTAATGTTGACATTGGAAATGTCACATGTTAAATGCAGGCACATGGTTTACTTCCCAGCAATGGGAATGAAATCACAATAGGACAACTTTTAAGCTTTGAGCATAAAATGAATTAGTACAGCATATAACACATAAGTGTTATTCAAAAGTGTTAGACATTGTTGTTGCTATTGTTAGTAAAGCCTTGCCAAAATGACAACTTAGTACGTGTAATGAAAAACAGCTCAAGAGGAAGATACAATGACCAAGAGGGGTAGGGAAAAATTTAATGATGCTACCCCAAGCAATTCCCTTCATTTCATCTCCCACACTTTCATCTTTGAACTCAAGAGGACCATGTGATCATGTGACATGATTCATCCTGGATGGTTAGAAAGACAGAAAGCAGCATCATTTTTACTTCCACCATTAGCACACTCACAGACAGGGAACTTGAAGCGTCATCTTTCTAATAAACCATTAATTTCAAGGACTACAGACAACAAGGATTTATAATTATCTAATTCTACTTCTCTCTCTTTGTGTCTTATCACTACCATTGAGAATGTGTGCGTTCGTTTTAAATTACAACTATGGCAAAAATGACAACTTTAATTAAAATAATGGTAGAAATGACTGATTCACTTGAGTAAAGCAGAAGTGAATGAATTGTTTTTGCATTTGGTAAAAGGGAAATATGGATCCTGAGTTTACGAACTAATGTAGAAATAGAAAATTTTTTAAGAAATGATATTGGAAGGTCTGATAAGCCATGAAGGAGATGAGATGACTGATAGTTCCAAATAACTTACACTTTTAAACTCTGATATTTTTTGAACATAAATTTGTCTCCTTAGCTTTCAACACTTGGTCAGAAAAATTGAAATCTTCCTAGATTGTTTTCATTTTGGGGGTCTGAATTGATTCTGGTTATAGAAATGTTGTGGAAACTGGAATCTTGGTGTTCTTACTTCAATAGTAGGTTAGGCAAGTAGTTATGAAAACATGAATGTTAAGTAATGGAATGTTTCCAAGCAATGGAGAACAAGTTGGTTTACTACTGCCTTGTAGTTGTTATCACATCCTAAGAATTATAGGTACTCTACTCCATCATAGAAGAGTACAGAGACATTGAAGGAGACACTTTGTTGTGCTGGAGGCCCTTGCAGATCTAAGTAACAGAGACTTCATTGGCCCTGTATTTGATTAAGAGCTTTCTATAATTTAGGTAAACAGGTATTTTTCAATATTATTTAACCCACAGTAGGATTTTAGCAAATAGAATTTAGATTTTCCAAATGATTATAATATTTTTGAAGTTTAAGACGTTTAGAAGAATGTTAGTCTAAGTGATAAATATTGTCCCTAATTGAACTAAGTAAATATTTATGACCTGAAAAGTTTGACTTTCGTATTTCCAAAGTTCAAACAAGAACCATTTCTTTCTTTCTGTAAAAGACCAAATGAAGGCACATGCTGTAATTACTGGAAAATCCAAAATGCCTAATATTCTTAATAACAATTACATTATTTATGTCAGTGACAGAACGATATTAAACCAAGAATTTTGTTTTTGATAAAATTTAAACTAGATTGCCTTTTTAATCCAAAATTGAATATATTACTAAATTTTTTTTTCTGTCGTTCCCTTTCCTTGCCCCCCTCCCCGACAACAACAAAAAAAATACACCATAACATAACGAAGAGATGGCTTTTGGATTGTGGTATGTGTTAGACTGTTCAAGGGTGTTACGTGATTTGATTAGTGTAGGTTAATCAGTAAGCAAAATGATTTGTTTGGAAGTGAGAATTGAATTAATAGTCAATAAATGAAACCATCTTACTCATCTTGAGATACTCAGAAAATACTAAATATAGGGGTAAATTAACACAAATACTATTTGTTTAGAACATGAATTCTTTTAACTCTATGAATGTCCATACAAGATTGTGTAATTTCTTGAACATCTGTTAATTGAGGACACAAATAAGAATTTGCAAAAAGTGTTCTTTCTTTTACTAACAGTTGGCCCAGTTGGCCAGTTGGTTAAAAAGTGAAAAATCCAATCAATTATAATATATATATATATATATATCAGTCTCTATATATCTACGTCTATCTACATCGGAAGATGTTTGGGACACATAGGAATAGTTTTAGCTGTTTGGCTCTCCTGTGTTGCCAATGACCAATTGAACCAATATTAATTCAACCAATTGAATACCTATGCAATAGCTGCAAGTGTAAATAGGGTAATAAAATGTGAATTTAAAAAACCAAAGCAGGATTGTTATTGAAATTTAGGCCATATATTTTTGCCATATTAAAACTCATTTGGTTTAAAAGGTATGTCCTGTATTTCTAAAAATAGGAAAACTTAGTCTTTTAAGGAGATATTACATTATATAGATCTTTTGGTAAACTTCACATTGACTGCTTAATAAAGTGCTTGACAGTATGCATTACAGAAAAAAATTGAATCAATATTTATGCCTTATATACAAGTCTATAATTGCTCATTTATTATGAGAACATATAAATATGCATTCATACACACTGGTACCCAGCTTAGTGTCTGGCACTTAGTCAGCATTCACTATATATTTACTGAATTAATAAATAAAGGCATATAATTATATAACTCAATGTACATCTATTTCTTAAACTTATAACTAATATTTACATACCAAGTATTGACTCCTATCCAGTGAGCCAAACTAAAGTTGCTTTTTTTAACCTTAACGGTCTCACGCATGGTTAAATAATTATGGTCCACTAGAACATAACAAATGACTATAATGACTTCTCATTTTTAATAATTTTATTGATAAAATGATGTTATATGTACCTTTATCCAGAGAGCCAACATGACATTCTACCTGTTAAAACACGGGGGCAGGTACTTAGTTTTATACCCTATTCCCTGAAATAAACTCTAAAACTAGTGTGATGCTCCAGCAGATCCATTTACCTTACTGTTAATTTGGGTTACATAAAAGATAATCAATGTATTTTAATTCCAAAGACTGGGTTCCCTGAAAAAAAATCAATAAAAAATATCATTTTCAATACCATTTAATTTACACGATTTGACTATCAGCTATTCTACAGTTATGTTTTGTTTTTATTCAATGGATTGAATGCTGTGTTTTGTTTTCAACAGATGTGACTCTGAGTGCACTGGAGAACAATTTATGCATTTGGCTTAGAATGTTAAATGAACATACCATCTAATGATTTGCCCAGTATAAGCAGTCACTTTTAGAAGTGATATTGAAAGCAAGAAAAATTACTTAAGGGATCAGTTACATCTAAAATGATGAAATCAATAACAATATTTTCTCTGGGATTCTTTCTCTCTGATAAGCAAAATCTTTGCTTAAAAGCCACATTAAAATTTAATCACAATCTGTGTGCATTAGCAATTGATAATTTCTGGACAGCTGTCTTCTGCTTTAAGTCTTGTGTTCCTTCTGTTTAAGTTATGCCTTTTAATAGCTGGATTAAGTACATTTGGTTTTAAAATATATTATTAGAATATGATCATATTTTATCATTTTGCAACAGTGGATTACAGTTTTGTATTCCTTTGCAACAATGTTAAAACTAGGGTGAAGACCTCATGGGTGGTGAAACTATTGGAAACTTATATTAGTTCTACCAATAATTTTTTTTTCAGAATCCATGAGAGTAGTTAACAATTTGTGCTAATGATCTTAAACTAAATACTTTAGCTTTAGACTGAGCTGGAATCAGCTCTAATTCATCTTTGTTTACCTGCTTCCTGATATTTTGTCTGCCACATATTGAATAATGAAAATATATGTGTTCAGTGATTTAATAAATAATCCTTAAAGACATTGTCTTATATACTTTTTAAAATTTCTTAAAATAGCTCTAAGAACAATCTCAGTTATAGCACTTGAATGTATATGTGTACTGATATCCTCAATATTTAAGGAGATAGATGATCACTTTTAAGTATCAGTATTTCATCATTAAGCACAGATGATGTAACAGCCAATTCAGCAATAATTGCTATTCCATAGTTACCCTCTCTGTCTGTTTCAAAGGAAGAGAATAAAGAAAGATTATCTTTCAAAGTACTTCCTCTGATTACATCCCTACTCTCTAATCAACTAACACGACTGCCAGAACTTGCAGTGATAATGTCATATTTATTATAGGATGACTGTTTAAAAGAATCAATATGTTCGATGTTAGGCTATGCATTTAAGTTTTGAAGGAAAAATAGCTGACACAGTGGTCATATTATAATGCTTTGTGGTAAAATAGTTTTTATTATGTTATTTTAATGTGCTCAACTAAATCAATAAGGTTAACTGCATTTGCCAGCATTAGGACCAATAAAATTTGTACCTATTCAATAGCATAATTTACGTGCTGGTATTTACCTTTATCTTTGCATCAGATGCTAATTAATTAAATACTTCTGCTGAAACTAATAAATAAGTAATAATTAGGTAAATACATTGCAAAAACATAATTTGAAAGAAGCAGATTGAAGTGGCTTGGGAATATAGGTAGCCATATAATATGTCAATTAAAAGAAAAACTGAAATATTCCAAATATGTCCACAATATGTCCAAATATGTCTGCAATATGTCCAAATATATGCACAATATTGCAAAATTTAAAATAGTGCATATTTTAACATATACAGAAGATGTAACATGGACCTTTAGGTGGTTATCTATGAATAGAAGATTATCGGTAATGTCGATTTGAAAATTAATTTATACGAAATGTAATTACAAGTCAAAATTTGTTCTTTAGATAACATAATTTTGATATGTATAAATTACGTAAGAGAGGTAAATTATTCAACCTTAAGCGGATACTTGATTCCCTTAAATAAGATTGTTTCTTGAGGACTGGGGGACATTGAAGTAAGTGTGTCTTAAAATGCTGTGGCAAGGCCACGGGCAAGATAAGCCTCATTTTCAACATTGCATCATAAAGAGATTTAAAGATTAAATAAAGAAATTTAAGGATGTATGTTAGCAAGCATACAGCAAATGAAAACTCATTTCCCTTGGAAGTATAATTTCCATAAATTACTAATGTCGGGATTGTTGTTACCTTTATTTTCTCATCATCATTTTTTTTAGTGTTCTATATTCCAGTGTGTTATGTTTAAATGTTCAGGAACTAAAACTGCTTCTACAAAATAACCCTAGAAAACCCTAAAAACTGCAAATCCTTCCAGGGAATTCATCCGAAGTAAAATCATTTTAACATGATATTTTTCCCCCAGTAATTTTCAAAAGCATTTTTTTCCTAAGATCAAATTTTGACACTATCCCTTTTTTTCACACTATGATGTGACTCCTCCTATTATTAAACTTTATGGTTTGAAGTCTTTCTTATTTTACTGCCTACAGCATATTAGGTTACTTTTTTAAGAAAAGGTGAACATATTAGCATTACATAAAATGCTAAAGTGACAAAGAGTTAAACTAGGAATTTTAGATGAATATACTAGCAGTTTGCCATTCTGACAGCAAAAGCCAAGCTAGTGATTTAAAAAAATGCAAGTTTGAAAAATGCAAATGGTGTTATACAAATATGCAGCCATATGTCCATAATACACACATTTTTGGGGGAAAAATTAGTAAAGATTTCTATCACAGAATTGTATCTCAAAATGGTGGGGATCTTGTTTCTTATATTGTGTTCCCAAAAAGATGGTAAGATATTGAAATTATGTTTCAAATTTTCATACATATATTAGAGCAGAAAATTCATTATTTTTAGGTGGATGTGGAATTTGGCTCTATGTTTTAATATTCCACTTTGAGTAAGTGCTCTACTTCATCTATAACATAGCAAAATTGTCCAAAATGTCCAGATTTTAGTCATAAAATTTTCTACTCAGACAAGTAAAGTTTAAAACATAGTCTCTTTGAACAAGTTAGCAGTCCTTGGAACTCAAAGTCTATGAGACAAGAATAAACTATAGTTAGTGTGAATAACGTTAAGCTGTGAAATTTGGATAACCTTTAAGCAACTCTGCTCTGTTGATCACAGAATCAATAACAATAGGAGAGTGGAAGCCAAATGCAAGTGGTGAAACCTCCAACAGGAAAATATCAATTAATCTTTTTCAATAGAGTTGAAGTATGGGTAATCCTCTCATTAAATAGTTTGAACCTTCTTCCAAGTAAACAAAGGAGGGATAATGAATGATGTGGTCTGCCTTGTTTACATGGAGAATCTTCAAGAGGCTTAGGCATAACCTCTCAACACAGAGGTCTTCTTAGCCACTGGTCACTAATTACCCTCTTTTAAAGGTATTTGTGTAAGCAAAGAGACTATGTTTTCAGACTTAACGTGAGAATACCATTTAAGTGCCAATATTTTATACTTAAGCCAATATATTAAGCAGTGTCAAAATCCACGGGCTCCCCACCAAAAAAAAAAAAAGTTATTTCCAATATGTATTTAAATAAATGTTCATTTTCTTACAGTTCTTGTCAAAAGAGCTATTTCTGTTATAAGAAATAATTTATGTCTAACTGCTAGAGATACAGTGTAACTATTGATTGAACTATTCCAGAACCCTCAGACCTCCAATCACTGTGAAAATTCTGGGCTGGAAGGGAGAAGAGAGGACTGGAATTAACATCTGTTGTGTCATCTACCAATAACTTTGCCCTTGATATTTAAGCTATTTGAAAGTAAATGAGTTCTTTAGTCCACTTGTCACCAAGCAAGTGTCATTTAAAAACCACATGATACTTTCAAATTTCTGTATGATACAAGCACCAGTAGTTGTTAATTATTGCCACAGACACTTTGAATGTAACCAAGTGTACATCTATAGTGGACCTAAAGGAAGCGAATTTTACCATGATCTGTAACCATGGTCCACATTTCTTACCATGCTTATTCATAGTATCAGTTTCTCAGTGAGCTTACATATATGACCGAATGTATCTACATGAAATGCATATCAGTAATCTTAATGTCTGCAGCAGCATTCATCATGTCTAAAGCACAGTCTGTGTAAGAAGTCAGAATTACTAAATTTGTCAGCACAAAAAACTTTTCATAAAGAGGTGCTCAGCCTTATGAACAAGGGACAAGAGAGATGAAAATCTGAAATAATTCTAATCCTAGTAAAATGGTTTTTGTTTTTTTGCCAGAAACTCTTCAACAATTCACATTGACAGTGCTATTTTGATGCTCTCTCTGGATTTTGCTTTGTGGATTAAAACATGAAAGGTGAAAGAGTTATTCAAGAAGAGATACAAAAAGAAAATTTACATATTCATGTCTATGACCTGTGATTGACTGCTGTTTTCTTTATATCTTAAAATATTATCATTTATTTTGAAGTAAAACTTCCTCTTTAAATATAACAAATAAGCCATGAGGACATTCAGTTTACACATTTATGTATTCTTATAAATTTATAATACTCGAGAATAAAACTTAGAGATGGACAAATTTAGAAGAAAATTGACAGAAGTCTATGGCTTTGTCAATAGTGTCCAGTGTTTTAGTGATATATCATCTTGGAAACAGCATTGGATTTTAGTATCAGAAATTGTTTCTACTTCTGTTTAAATATTTTATATGCCATATAAAGTTTAAAAAACTAAATAAAAATGTTTGAATGTAGGTATAGCTAATTATGTGATAGTGGATAAGTTGCTGAATTGCAGTTTCTTTATCCATAAATTAGAGACATTTTATTAAAACATCTCTAAGAACCATTTCAGCTCTATTATCTATGAATATGGTACAGATGCTAGCATGGAAGAATCATAATTTCACTTGTTCTTATTTATTTTAATGTAGCCCCAAAATGTATTCACGCTCTATTGATGGAAATTTTGTATTATGCTAACAAAACTTTAGAAAAATAAATATACATACATGTGTATATATAATATATATAAATATATTTACACAAAAACAAGTAAATATATATGAATAAATAGATGACATACTCTTCGAATTGATAATGTAGAGATTGCAGGGAAAAATAAAATTGCTTTTTAATAAAACAAAGTAGGTGTTTTGCCCTTATAACACTATGGCTAGTAGTTAAGAAGGGAACGACTTATTTGTAGTGACACCAAAACGCCTTGTGTGTAGGAAACCTTAGTCAAAGTTTACTTTTGTTATGCTTTGTGTGGTTGATGAAATTCCACAGCATCTAAACACAAAAAACATCGTACTTATTAAAATCACACACAAAATATCCTTCTGCCCTTATGCTTGTTTATTTTTCGAAGTTTCTGTTTGTTAGAGATTGTCTATTATTAGAAAATTAATTTAGAGATGCATTTATGCCTACACAGTCACCATTTGATTTCCAGATACTTGTGGAATATCTCACTGTTGGTTAAATGAGAGATGTGTTGGCCAATTAGCATACAGTTGAGTTTAGTTGATTTACATCTTTCTGTATCTATTACTAGAAGGCATTTTCTATGCCATTCAAAACATTATTATTTGGTAGATTTTATAAGTTGTAGTAATGTTTATAATAAAGAAATACTATCATATAATAAATATAAATAAAGCTTACTCTTTTAAATTACATTTTTTCTTTGGTATTTGTTTCTTAAGAACTTATAAAACCTCAAAGAATATCAGTAACTTTGCCTATCTGATTTTTAGTATAACAAAATGTATTATTCATATAAAACAAAGAAGGTATTCAGTACATTTGTTACATGAATGAATGAAAGAATTATGAGTTTTCAGGCATATTGTTTTGCAATTGTTAGCATGACCTGAGGACTAAGCAGGGGCATTTTTATCTTTTTCCTATTTATAATGCAAAAGACAGCTTCACAATCCTCAGAAGAATCTTATGGTGCATGCCAAGCCTGTGTCCTCCCTGACATTCTTAAATATAACATTTTACCTTGTAGTCATACAGTGTGACATAAAACCAAAAATTATATGCCTATCCTGGTTACTTAAACTCTTATTTCTCAGAATAAGAAAACTACATTTAATGTATCATTTGTTAATGGGTCTGATCCTATTGGAAAAAGAATTAGACTATTTACTTTGGGACAGACAGCATGTTTTTCAAAATATGGTAAGAGTGTGTCAAAATAGCAGAAAATTGTTCATTGATCTGAATAAAATTATTATGAATTGTTTACCACCATCACCACACACACACACACACACACACACCGCAGCTTAACCTAGACATCAGCCAACCTGAGTTGCCAGTGAGGCAGGGACGCTGTCATAATGCCATGAAGAAAAGATGGAGGGTTGGTCTGTACACAGAAACAAGTTCAGTAATTACCTCAAGAATATCAGTAGAAGCAGAGCACCAATGCTGTCCCTGATTTTACCATAATCCATCTCTTATACATCTTTGAAAAAAAAAAACCTTGGACTTTAGACTTGATAATTACATTAGCTTCATTATTTAAAGTAGGGGGTACCCAAGAACTCTGTGATGTAACCCATTTAGGAAAACCCTCTCTTCTAGGATCCTTAACTCTTTGCCTTTTTTACAGTGAAGAGAGAATACACAGTTTTTAAGCCCCTTCTCTCCTTGCTTTGAGTGAGGGGGAATGAAACACTTCAAGTAAGCAAAGAGAAAGAAAAGTCACAAATGAATCACTAAGTGGAATAAAATCTGTGCTTTCATCAGAACTTTCTGTGACTCATCGATTACTTTTTCTCTTCCACAGTATACCATGGTAAAGTCACTGCCTTAGTCACTCAATCAAGGGAAAATTGCATTTGAGTTCATTTCTAAAAATGAAGTCATAAAATTTCCCTGAGTGAAAAATGATGAACTATATTAACTCAGTTTGCATACACCCCAAACAAGGCAGGGAAGAAACCTGATTTGTAACTGTCAATGTCACTGGAATTCAAAGATGTGTAAAATTCCTAAGCTTGTTTTCCATTCAAATTCGGTGAGGGAAAGTACTTTTTTCAATTTTATGGATTTCCAAATTGCTTGCAATTTTTCTTACAAATATAGTAGCTAATTCTTAGGATCTGACTCTATAGTGCTATGATATGGAAAAGAATTAAAAAGTAGTAATCAGAATGTGTTAGTATTTATAAAATGTGTACTCCCCCCATATATATATATGTATGTGTGTGTGTGTGTATAAACTTATCTGTGTCTTTGTAAATGGCAAGAACATTTAAATTTGTCACTTAGAACCATATAGTCCCCATTGATCTTTTAATTCAAGTTAGAAACTACAAACCTCAATATGAAAAATAGTATGTTGAGATTATGTATTAGGTACTTATATACAACACCTCATGAGAGCTCAGAAAGAAAATTATTAGATTTCTCCATGGCCAGATTGTATTAATACTTTTTAAAAAGGCTTTAATAATGGTCAGAATAAAATGAGAACTGGTCTTTAAATCAAATACAGTATTATCCTTCATATATCATTTTGATTTGCATTCCATGTTCATGGAACCCTCCATTGGATTGTGGAGGCATTTATTGTAAAAAATACTTGGACTCTCTATAATTGTGTCCCCAAAATAATTCCTCTGACATTGTAGGTAAAGCAGGTACATGATATAGAAAAAGATCATTTTACTCTCTGAATTTAAGTTTTTAGATATTGTTGAATAGGTACTGTTGGTATATTTGGCTGAGAAAATGTAATTTTTATGTGTAATGGATGCCTTTTGACATTTTGAGAGGTTAAAGCCTTATGAGTTGTCTATAATAGACCATATTGCTTGATACAGTTTGGGTCAAATGGATTGATTATCCAGAGTAGTTTAGTGCTTAGCTCAGCTGGGAAACTTTCAGCATGGAGTCAAGGACCCTTGTGCTTTAGAAGTTCATCTTGAAATGCCTGTTGCTACTTTTAGGAAGTTCTTTGGATGCGACTTTGGGAACTTAATCTCAATAAAGAAAGATCATCTCTTCAAAGTTCAGAAGTGCCATCATTTTGACCTTTGTCACATAGCAGGAAATGAAGAGTAGCACCGTGTCCTTTATCCTTCTCTTCCCTCTCCATGTTTCTAAGTGCTTGACCCTTCTGTCTTCTTCTATACAAGATAAATGACCTTAATTTTATCTCTCTAATCCCCCCAATAAAGGCACTGAACCCAACTTCTTGGGGTTAATTATCTGATCCTCTCTGGCCATCTTCCTACTCAAAGCTTTTGTGTTGTTAGGATTTCCTTCAGCTGGTTTTGTTGCTTGCCCATTAGGTGGGACCCTAGCTGGGCAAACATCAGGCAAACAAAGAGCCACTGAAATATGTATTTTTTTTCCAGAGAAAAATATCCTTTATTTCAATCTCAGCCTAAAATGAGATTTACCTTTCCTTCTAACAAAGCTCTCAGGAGATTCTGTCCAAAAGCTGAGCCAAATGATTTTCAGGAGAGATATATTACTTGCCAAGTTCTCAATTGACTACCTAGGAGAGTATTAGAAAATATAATGATACATGCACACATTATTTTTTTGTATTTGAGACAGTTAACTTTTAATATTTTCTTTTAAAAATACACAGTAAATTAACTCTTTAAGTCAATACACCTCAGAGAAAGGAAAAATGGAATTTCAGAGCAAAGGGAAAGTGCATCCTTACTTAGGTTATCACATTCCCACACTCCCAATATCCATAAACCAGGAAGTTCACTCCATAGCACAGAGGAGTCTTGAATGGTAGCTCAGATATTTGAACTATGTATAGTTTACCTTTTTAATAAGAATTTTAAAAATTAAATAATTAGTTGAAATGCACCAAATCTTATTTGTTGAAAAATAGAGATATATACATTTTTTGCGGTACATGGACCTCTCACTGCTGTGGCCTCTCCCGCTGTGGAGCACAGGCTCTGGACGCGCAGGCTCAGCGGCCATGGCTCACGGGCCCAGTCGCTCTGCAGCATGTGGGATCTTCCCGGGCCGGGGCACGAACCCGTGTCCCCTGCATCGGCAGGCGGACTCTCAACCACTGCGCCACCAGGGAAGCCCGAAAAATAGAAATATTTTTAAAATAGAGGTTTGTTTTGCCTTAGTTATGCCAAATTCATTAGAATGTCCTTAAAGGTCTAGGGTATTTAAATATTCCTCGACACCACTGAGTTTCCTATCCATTTCTCAGTCCTAAAAAAATGTAAAAGAAATGGATTAAGACTTAATAGTTGCTAGGCTAGGTGAGTCTGAAAATTTCCAGGTAAGTCAGAGAGTTCAGATTTACTCAGCGTGAAAATCCTGGGTTGATATCTAGCTTTATCCATACTACATGTCTAGCATTCACCACTCTGGTTCTAATCAGCCCGGCATGCAGACTTTCTCCTTCCAACCATAGAATCAACAACAACCACTTAAAGAGTCAAGTTGCACAGAACTATAAGGGGAAGTAATCAGACTCCCTTTCCGATAATTTTCTCCAGAGTGCAAAACCTTGAAACTTTCAGCTTTGGGGCTAGCTCAGGGGCAAATTAATAGTAATAATAATAATAATAACAGTAATAATAATAACACTAATAACGTAACAAACTACAATAATAAAAAGTATATTTCTGATGTATCTTGTATAGGAACTTTTTGAGAAAATGTAACCTTAAACAAAATATTTTCACAGGGAGCATAAGGGTACAGGTAGCCCAAATCAATGATATTCTAAAATGGAAGTGATAACCCTTGTGGCTTTTCAATGTGATAAATTAATAACCCATACTTCAGACATAAATTTCTTCAGGATGGGCTTAAGGAAACAGGTATCAGTTTTAAAAAAAAATCATCTCAAGTAGAAATAAACTCTTTCTCTTGTAATTGGATTTTATGGGAAACTATGAACTCCTTAATGTCCTTAAGACCAGGAAATATTCTTTTTAGTTTATACTAAGTATCAAGAGCAGTGGAAGAAGATGGGAAATTAACTCTGAGAAGGCAGTATTTTTAGTAAGATAGATAATAGCATTTGTAGTTCATGGAGAATTTCTACAATCCAGTGATTCAGGCAAATATTTTTGCTAAGATGTTTGATACCAAGTTATTTCTTTGGGGGTATACATATATGATTTTCAGGAGAGATATGGTAAATATGTAATATTTTTATGTCAGTCTTTATTATCCAAAGGAAAAGGAGACGTGGAAAATAGATGAAGAACCTTTTTTTTTTAACATCTTTATTGGAGTATAATTGCTTTACAATGGTGTGTTAGTTTCTGCTTTATAACAAAGTGAATCAGTTATACATATACATATATCCCCATATCTCTTCCCTCTTTTGTCTCCCTCCCTCCCACCCTCCCTATCCCACCCCTCTAGGTGGTCACAAAGCACCGAGCTGATCTCCCTGTGCTATGCGGCTGCTTCCCACTAGCTATCTATTTTACGTTTGGTAGTGTATATATGTCCATGCCACTCTCTCACTTTGTCAGAGCTTACCCTTCCCCCTCCCCACATCCTCAAGTCCATTCTCTAGTAGGTCTGTGTCTTTATTCCCATCTTGCCCCTAGGTTCTTCATGACCAATTTTTTTTCTTAGATTCAATATATATGTGTTAGCATATGGTATTAGTTTTTCTCTTTCTGACTTACTTCACTCTGTATGACAGACTCTAGGTCCATCCACCTCGCTACAAATAACTCAGTTTTGTTTCTTTTTTATGGCTGAGTAATATTCCATTGTATATATGTGCCACATCTTCTTTATCCATTCATCTGTTGATGGATACTTAGGTTGCTTCCATGTCCTGGCTATTATAAATAGAGCTGCAATGAACATTTTGGTACATGACTCTTTTTAAGTTATGATTTGCTCAGGGTATATGCCCAGTATTGGGATTGCTGGGTCGTATGGTAGTTCTATTTTTAGCTTTTTAAGGAAGCTCCATACTGTTCTCCATAGTGGCTATATCAATTTACATTCCCACCAACAGCGCAAGAGGGTTCCCTTTTGAAGAACCATATTTTTAACTAGTGAATCACGTCCTAAAAAATGACAGGCAAGCATAGTAGAGACATAATAAAAATTTCCTATAGTTAAAATTACTAGTTATTTGCATAATCCCAACATCCGTCTGTTAAAACAATATGTACCCACATATTTTTTGCTTCTAAAAAGAACAACAGGCAAAATAGCCATACAGTTAAAATTCATGGATTTGAAAAAAATTATATATGATGTTTATTTATTCTGAATAAATCCCAAATTTACTTTTTTTAAATTCTAACTTGAATATAGAACTGCTTCTTAGTTTCATGCCAACTTTGAATAAATGAGTCATAAGAGGTAAAGTTATTGGTTGATAACAGAAAATATAATATCAGTATTCACATTTTGACATTTCTATTGCATCTTTCACCTTGAGAAAATCCAAGGCAATGAACCTGAAAGTCATTTCTATACTCTTAAGATTTGCAAGTCCCGGTTGAATCCAACTACCTTCTAAGTTATCTCAAAGTATAAGCAGAGAACCCACAGCTCTGTCTGCCTGTCAATCTACCTTGTTGGCATTTGCTACCTAAAGGCCTCTGAAGCCTGGTGAATGTATAATATATGACCCTTTAAATGGTGGCCAGTTACATTCAAAAGTACTAAGTCCCTGTCTTTTATAACAACGTGGATGGCCCTTGAGGGCATTATGCTAACTAAAATGTCAGACAGAGAAAGACAAATACTGTATGTTTTCACTTATATGTTGAATCTAACAAAGCCAAACTCAGAAACACAGAGTAAGATGGTGGTTGCCAGGGGATGGGGTGTTAGGGAAATGGGGGGATGTTGGTTAAAGCGTAACAACTTCTAGCTATAAGATGAATAAATTCCGGGTATCTAATGTACAGTATGGTGACTATAACTAACGATGCTGCATTACATACTTGAAAGTTGTTATAAGAGTAGATCTTCAAAGTTACCACCATACACACACAAAACAGTAATTATGTGTGGGCATGGATGTGTTAACCAACTTTATTGTGGTAAGCATTTCACAGTATACATGTTAATCAAATCATCTTGCTATACACCTTAAGCTTATATATGTTGTATGTCAATAATATCTCAGTAGAGCTGGAAAAAAAATACATATGTAAATGATGCTAGTTAAAAAAGCAATGGCCAGTTGATCATAAAAGCTAACATCCTTTTATACCCGGTAATGAACCTTTTATACCTATCCTTTCATACCCAGTCACTGACTTTATATGTTAGGATGAAGCATGCCCAGCCATTAAGCAGTTAATCTGTCACTCAAATAGAATCTTAGTATCTTGAAATTTTAAAGGTCCTTCTATGTTATAGAATCCAAGTTCCTACCAAGTACAAAAAACAATATTTCTGTTGTATCAATCCTCTGTCTTAATATCCTCAGTAGATGGGCAATTCTAATTATCAGGTAAATATCTGCTGTTGTCTGTACTTTTAATCAGTAGATTCCTACTTTTTATGTTGCAAAGACAAATATAATGTAAGTCCTTGCTTTCTAAGCTTTAACAGCTGGTAAATAAACAAATACAAACCCAGTGCTAAAGGTACTATGTTGGAATATAACATCACAGCACAGTGGGTACACAGAGGAAGGGAGTGGCTGTTCTATCTGGGTATGAAAGTATCAGACAAGGCTTCATGAACATAAAATACTTGGATAAGATGTTAAGCAAAAAAAAAAAAAAAAAATCAAATTTATAAAATTGTATTTACAGCATTATCTCAGTTAAATAAAGAAAAAATAGAAAAAATAAAGAAGCCAACATATGAAACATGGTGCTTCTGCACACTGGGTTGATGGATAACTCATTTTTGTTTTTTCTTTTACATAGTCAGGGGAACATGCAATACCTTTATGTTCAGGGGAAGAAAGTCAAAACACCAACAAAATGTGTAACATCTAGAATGAAGCACATTGAGTCTACTGGAGGAAGAAGAGAATTTTTTTCACAATTGCCCCACTCTTATTTTAATTAACTGGCTTCAGTAAAGAGAGTCTTTTCAAAAAGAGAAGAGATAAAGAATACTAAGTGGATCTACCCCAGAGACAAACTTAGCAATTCTACTACCTCTACAACAGTCAGATAACATTCACTGTTTCACAATTGAGTGTATATCAGCTTCTAAAATATAGCATGCAGTCACGTGAAACATTATTTGCATTAACACACTCTTTATGGAATGAATTTGAAAGACTTTTCTGAGTTGTCCTAAAAAAAAAAAAAAAAAAAAGCAGCCTCCCACAGCTGGCTCCTCTATTTTTGGCTTCTCCCATCCCTGTTTTCATGGCAGCTGAGAAATATTAATGTGAGAAAAGTATCTTTTATTTTAGTCTTTAGAAAAGAACTCAAAGAAAACCTTGCAGCTTCAACAGTAGAGGGTAAGAGTTCCAGGATCATACTGTGGCAGTGCATTACTAGAACAATCTGCAGGAAAGAGGATGTTGTATAAAATAATATGTTCAACTTACACATGAGTTCCCCGAAGCGTAAATGCTGTTTACATATAATGCTCGCTAAACATTTTTGTCTACAAAAGCATATTCTGCAAACATATAATGCTTAATAAACATATTTCACCAAAGTTAACATGTCCCCTAGGAATAATTACAAAAAATAGGTGTGTAATCAATCTCATACATAGAAAAGGCAAAGTGGGGGGAAAAAGATTTCTTTAATCCACCACCAATCAACAGAAACAAATGTTTAACAGCTCTATTGGAAAATAAGAGAAATATGCAGCTTTATGAGAAACTTTCTTCCTGACCCTTCCTATTAATCATTCATACCTATAAAATTAAGTGCTTCAAAACATTAATCTTTAAAAGTACCAGTCACATTTGGTCTAGCAAATTGGCTTTAAAAATACAGAATTGTAGTTATAGATCCAAACCACATTTGAAAGAGTAATGACAAGTTACTTCAGTTTTATTGAATCAATCAGATCATATGGTGAGTCATTTCCAGGCATATCGATAAACTCATTGATTCCTCTCATACTTGTAGTCACTGGACTATAGAAAAAAGGATCAGTAGCCATTTGACCTTCATTGTGTATTAAACAAACACCAGATGGCAAGGATTCATTCAGGAAATCCATTCTTTCTTCATCATAGTCATGTTCACACTGTTGCTTCCCACTGAGCCTTTATCTCTGTTTGTCATGGTGCCAGAGCTGTCTGCATAGCACCTTTCATGCATCACAGCTTTCAAATCTTGTCCCATTAGTTTCATTTTGTTTCCATCATAAATAATCTCCCACTTTCTCATACACTCTTTCATTATCTAATAATGGGGCTGGGTCATTATACAAAGGAGCCAAGTATTAAAGGGTTAGTTAGTACAGTTTGTCCACTTGGTTTCTGGCCAGTGTGTGAATTATTTATTAAACAGATAAGTTTATGCAGCTAAAAAAAAGAGACCTAAAGGATCCAAATATCCTCATCCTGCTAACAAATTTTCAGGAGCACAAGATGTAAAAAAATGAGGACATTTGAATCTCAAATTGGAAACTTTAGAACACTATACCATGAGTGTAACCTAATTCAACCTAATTATTTCAAGAAACACACAAAAGCAAATACCCTCTCCTCTGTAAAATTCCATCACGATTCCTCTCCTTGGCCAATCCCTAGACTCATTTGGACATCAGCCAACCATCTAGAAGTGTTG
This sequence comes from Mesoplodon bidens, assembly GCF_964165515.1. NCBI lineage: Eukaryota > Metazoa > Chordata > Mammalia > Artiodactyla > Ziphiidae > Mesoplodon > Mesoplodon bidens. Next base: position 109,597,723 of record NC_138178.1, read on the forward strand.
AAATGCTGGTAAGCATTTACAAGCCAAGTGACTCCATTCTAGGAGTGTTATCCTATGACTAAGTTTCACAGAGTCCAAGGACACTTGTCTTTTTGGAGAATGTCGTATAGAGACAAAATAAGAAAGCTGGACGTTATGTAAGATTTATTGCCAACATTGCAAAGTTTTGTACAAACAAGGCACATTCCTTGGGTCTCAGCAGAGTGGTTCTTCAGTGTTCACAGGAAGTTAAATGTTGAGCAAATAAAGTATTCTAACAGCTAGAATCAGATTCTTCCATTATTTAAGGAAAAATTAAGAAGTTTAGAATGCAGTGTGTAGGTGCTGTGAATATGTCAGCACTGAGTTAAATCATCCCAGCCTATTATTCCCACAGGCAGGCCAATTATCAGGGGATAATTGGACTGATAATGAGCATTCTGACTGGTCGAGAGGTCCCTCTCAGGGTACAGCATCCCCTTCCCTTATAAGGCTGTCCTCTGAGCCAAGAATGGCATAAGTTATAAATGGGGACTTTTTAAAGAATGTTGTATTTTTGAGAAAAATCAGGTTACATTGATTGAAAATAAAATGTTGAATGGGAAACACTACAAGGATGCAAGCTATCTGGAAAACACAATAGAGGTAACACAATTATTTTGTTTGTTTTTTTGTAAAATACTCCTATTATATGAGAGTGTTTCAACTATGTTTAGAAAAATAGGAAAGAAAAAAGACCCACTCATGATCTCATCTCCCGAACAGAGCCAATTTAATAATTTTGGAGTTTAAAATACATATTTAGTGCAAAATCGGTTGTAGCATTTGGGTTAGCAATTATTCTATTATCTATTGTTATGTGTTGACAGTAAACTCATATTAAGCCCTGTCTACGACAACATATTTAACTAAATATTTTCTGCCTGGAATGCTCTTTCCTGCCCTCTTTCACCAGATAACTTCTATTTATTCTTTGACTTCAGCTTAATTTCACTTCTTTAGGGACAGTTATCTCTGACTTCCCAAAGCTGAATTCTTATTATACCCTCTTATACATTGCCTTTTCCTAGCCCTTATCAATTTATGTTATTACTGGATTAATGTCCATCTCTTCTAGTCAACAGTAAGCTCCATGAGGGCAAAGTGATTCTTCTTTTGCTTAGTATTATATGCCAGAAAACCACTTCACACATAAAAAGTGCTCAAAAAATAATCATTGAATGAACCACTAACTGAATGAATTTTCTACACAGCTCTAGATGATGAGATGTGAAGAAAGAAGAGAAAATGGTTTGTGTACTGGTCCACGAATAAGAATACACATAGCTAAGGATATAATCTGCTCTGATAATTCCATCACCTTAGCACTTTACACTTTTAAATCATCAGTCCACTAGCCCTTTCCAATGAGAAAATAACAGAACTCTGTGTGAGCAACTAAATAGGAAGAAAAAGAAAAAAATAGGTAGAGAAAAAGAAATTTCTTAAAGCTCCCAGGAAAAATTATGATTAATTGTTTACCCTCTACATTGTTTTCCCTTTAATGGAAAAAGCATTTCTTCATTAGCTTTCAGGATGGTTCTGGTTTGATATGTAGCTCCTCAGCTTAGAAAAGTTATAAAGCTGAAAAAGAAATTAAAAGCACCCCATCATATACTGCTTGATTCCATTGCGTTCAAACTACGGAATAAAACATAACTAACCATTTCCAATCTGAACCTTAAATCACCAACCTTGTTGCAAATGTCAGCTCATATTTCCTATAAACTACTCAACCTCCTGGCAACATTTGCAAGATTGCCTTGTGTTTTAGGTTTGTCTCAATTGCTAGTACCACCTGAAGTTCCCCCCCCCCTTTTTTTTTAAGAAGTAACAATTTCTTATGGTCTTTTATTATATAAATGGTGAACCCAACTGAAAAGCTATATGAAAATAAATTATGTGTTTCCTTATCTCTATATTTTATAGTTTTATGTTTTATAGCAATGTATGTTTAAATATTCTGAAAAATTAAATAATTTTGTGGAATTTTTTTTCAGTAGAATACTTCATTAGACAACTCAGCCACACCATTTCATTTTTTTAAATTATAATTTTTATTTTTAGGGCAGTTTTAGGTTCACAGAAAAATGGAGCAAAAATACAGACAGTACGCACACGTGCAAAACCTCCCCCACTATCAATTTCCCTCACCACAGTGGTACATTTGTTACAATTAATGAGCCTATGTTGACACATCATTATCATCCAAAGTCCACAGTTTATATTAGGTTTAACTCATGTTGTTGTACGTTCTTTGGGTTTCGACAAATATATAATGACACGTATCCACCATTGTAGTATCACACAGAGTAGTTTCACTGCCCTAAAGATCCTCTATGCCCCTCCTATTCATCCCTCCCTCCTCCCCGATTCCTGTTAACCACAGACTTCTTACTATCTCCATAGTTTTGCCTTTTCCAGAATGTCATATTGTTGAAATCCTATAACGTGTAGACCTTTCAGACTGGCTTCTTTTACTTAATAATATGCATTTAGGTTCCTCCGTGGCTTGAGAGTTCGTTTCTCTTTAGCAATGAATAATATTCTATTGTCTGGATGTACCACAGTTTATTTACCCATTCTTATACTGAAGGACATCTAGGACTTCCAAATTTTGGCAGTTATGAATAAAGCTGCTATAAACATCCACGTGCAGGTCTTTTCATAGACATTAAGTTTTCATCGGGGTATGGTCAGGCCACCTAAGGTGGCTGTGCTCTTGCTCTCTCTACATACCCTGCTGGACCAGTGCCTGCTTCACCTATACCCTACTCACAGGATTGACCTTGCTACAGACTTGCCACTGCCCCAGCTGGTGCTTGTTCTAGCCTTTAAATGAGAACAGCTCCACCTTGATAGCTTAACAAAGGGGCAGTGAGGGGTGTGCTCCTCCCTGGTAACCGATGAGCCAATCAGATGTCACTTCCCCCTATAACTGGTAACCTCCCCCTCCCCCTGGAGCCAAGACTCCCGCCATGCCCGCTCTGTCGTCCGCTGCAGGCAGTAGCGTGTAGTTCCAGGACCTGGCTTCAGACAGGTAGGCTCCCCCATCCATTACACCATGGGTGTCTCTGTTTCTGACTCTGGGCTCTTTCTTCAGTCTTGAAGCTGGGCAAGTACAGGCCTCAGAGGCCTGGGGGTGCCGCCCAACAATTGGCAGAGCAGCCAGGAGACCAAGGAAACTCAAGTGAACGCCGAGGTGTCAGGAAATGAGGACGGGGAATGGAAAGTTGTGGCGGCTGTCTACTAGCAGCCTTCCTGCATGAAAGTTGCAGAAGTAATCCCGGGGTGTCCGTCCACTAGTACATGGGGCCCTGTGGTGGCTGTCCTTGATGAATGGGGGCCACCAAGAGAGTACAGAGGGTTCATATAATTCAACAGCCCCCAAGGCTGCTGTGGGGCTACTGGCTGCCATTACAGTGGGAAAAAAGAATTGGCTGCAGCTGTGGCTTGGCTGTTGATTTTAAAATTAAAACCACAGAGGCTAAGCCAACAGCTGAGGTGAAGGTTAACTTAAATGCTGATTCCTTTTTTTTAAATTTATTGAAGTATAGTTGATTTACAATGTTGTATTAATTTCTGCTGGACAGCAAAGTGATTCAGATACATGTATATATCTGGAGTGATCCATATATATATATATATATGTATATATATATATATATATAATGTATATATTCTTTTTTCATATTCTTTTCCATTATGGTTTATTACAGGATATTAATATAGTTCCCTGTGCTATAAAGTTGGACCTTGCTGTTTATCCTTTCTATATATAACAGTTTGCATCTGTGAACCCCAAACCCCCAATCCATTTGTCCCCCTTGGCAATCACAAGTTTGTTCTCTATGTCTGTGAGTCTGTTTCTGTTTCATAGATATGTTCATTTGTGTCATATTTTAGATTCCACATATAAGTGATATCATATGGTATTTGTCTTTCTCTTTCTGATTTCACTAGTGTGATAATCTCTAGGTCCATCCATGTTGCAGCAAATGACGTTATTTCATTCTTTTCTATGGCTGAGTAATATTCCATTGTATATATGTACCACATCTTCTTATCCGTTCATCTGTCTATGGACATTTAGGTTGTCTCCATGTCTTGGCTACTGTAAATAGTGCTGCTATGAGCGTAGGGGTGCATGTATCTTTTCAAATTATAGTTTTGTCTGAATATATGCCCAGGAGTTGGATTGCTGGATCAAATGGCAACTCTACTTTTAGTTCTTTTTTTTTTTAACATCTTTATTGGAGTATAATTGTTTTACAATGGTGTGTTAGTTTCTGCTTTATGACAAAGTGAATCAGCTATACATATACATATATCCCCATATCTCCTCCCTCTTGCCTCTCCCTCCCACCGTCCCTATCCCATCCCTCTAGGTGGACACAAAGCACCAAGCTGATCTCCCTGTGCCATGCGGCTGCTTCCCACTAGCTATCTGTTTTACATTTGGGAGTGTGTATATGCCCATGCCACTCTCTCACTTCATCCCAGCTTACCGTTCCCACGTGCCGTGTCCTCAAGTGCATTCTCTACTTTTAGTTTTTTGAGGAACCTCCGTACTGTTTTCCATAGTGGCTGTATCAATTTACATTCCCAGCAACAGTGTAGGAGCGTTCCCTTTTCTCTACAACTTCTCTAGCATTTGTTATTTGTAGACTTTTTAATGATGGCTATTCTGACCAGTGTGAGGTGGTACCTCATTGTACTTTTGATTTGCATTTCTCTAATAATTAGGAATGATGAGCATCTTTTCATGTCGAATGCTGATTCTTGTTCCTCTGAAAGTGAGGCATGTGACTGTGAGTGAATGATTTGTATTACTGTCTATTACTGTTATTTGTTTAAACTGGGGGAAAAAAATCCCTGAAAATGGCCAAGTTTAGAATCTTTTGCCATTCTAAAACTGGTTTTTGCTCTTGCACTTAGAGGAAGCTAGTTTTCTAGAAGCAATCTGGTATTTCTCTTCTTGTGCCTTTGAGATGTAAATGACTTACCTGGGTTTTCAGGAACTTTTATCATCTGATCCCTGAGAGTGAAGGAAAAAGAGAGAGAGCCCTTTTTAAACTCTATAGGAGTAGTTATGTTTTGGGAATATCTATCTATAATAGTTTCTCCAGATTTTGGTAACTTGCAACTAAATTAAGTTAAATGAAGAGAATTCGTTGACTATCTGGGTCATTTCAAATAGGATAAAATATTGGAACATTAATTTCTGGGCAGGTCTAAGCTTACCTACCTTTGCCTTCTTAGGAGAGAAAGACTAAAGCGTAAATTTTCCAATCAGGAAATGCTTGTATGGTAAACAGTTCACAACTACTTGATTCTTGTTTTTTGCCAGAGATTTAAAGTTTTTAAGGTTTAAGATTATAACCAGTCATAATTGTAGTTATTGTAACCAAGTTTCTTTGGTAATTACATTGTAATCATGTGTTTAACCATGCCTTTTTAAATCTTTTGTCACTTTTAGACAGTTGTTGTACTCTGATGCTTTTGCAAAAGTGCTTCAAGAAGATTCATAGGAAGAACATTTTGACAAATACAGGTCTCTGATAAATTCCAGGTCATACTGCTGAACTGGGTTAAAAATTAAAGAGTCCTAAGGGAAACACTGATGGCTTCATAAAATGTTAACAAAAGGATTGGTGAATATGATCATAATTTTTATGGTCTTTTGTCTGGAATATTACTGGTTTTGATCTGTATTTTCCAGATTCAGGGAAGCCCTTCTCCTCAAGTTAGTTACAACCTAAGGCAATTTGGTAAACTACACCTGTGGGTAGAATTGAAACATTTTTCTTTTCTCTCTGCCTGGTCCCTCCAGAAATTGGAGACTCTTGGGTTCTGAGCAGCCTTAGAATGGGAAAGACTGTCTCCAGGCATGTGCAGGAATCTCAAAATTTGGGGGACCTCTAAAAGAGGGAAATACACCAAGGTGGGACCTGATGGCAGGCTTCTGGCATGGCTTTCCTGGCCTTGAGGGGCCTTTTGGGAATTCAGTCTGAGACTCCTTCTGAGGAGTTCCACAGCCAATTTGGAGGAGCCTCTGCGGTCAATTGACCAGACTTATTTTACAAACAAATCAGTCTTGATTTGGCTATATTTGGTGGAGATGAGGGTAATTTAGAGAGAAAAATATTATGTTTCAGTAGATATTAAGTTAAATTCTAGTCCTGTTAATCGAGGTCTAGATTTATAAAAGTTATTGTGTTAGCCACACATTTACCCTGATGTTCAGGAGGAAAAGAAAATGATCTAGTGAAATTGTCACAGAGTACAACTACTCATGATGTGTAACACTGCTTGCTTTAAGTCTGCTGCTAAAAGCACATGTACAGTGCTTGTGTAACAATTTGGTATAAATGATAAAATGTATAGCCTATAAAATATTTCCCCATCAACATACCTCTGAGATTGTTCTGATCAGTTTTCCCCCAATGTGGATAACTGTGCAAATATAAAGGAGGCCTAGCCCCTAGGGACATGATCTGAGCCCAGGGCAGGCAGGCAGGCAGTATTCACCCTGGCTTCAAGGGACATATACTTTGGTCTATCAAGAGATTTGCAATCAAAAGTGGAAATGATGGGGAAATCTTCACATGTGGAGGTATGGGGAAGTCATTCTGGCTTATGCATGTTTTAACTTAAATTTTACTGACCAGAGTGGCCTGTTCTGTGACCTATCGAACATGCATTATACATCTGCTTTGGCCACTGTGTAAAGAAATGCATTTGAAAGTCAAAATGGAGTAGCTGTGGTTCAGACATCCAAGGTAAAACTAGGTGGCCATTGTACATGTGATTTTGGACACGTTCCTGTATTACTGAAAACTTGAGTTTTCTGAACAGTATTGAAGACCAGGACAAAAACCACAGGCAGGTGTGGTATTATTTCAGGTGTGGTTACTGCTTGTATTTTGCTTCATGGTCACGATCTTCCCTGTGTTGTGCCTGTTAGATGTCTTACATTTCATCCCTCGCCTGAGTGAAGGAAATCTATTGGAGGACTGGGAAGCAACAATGACCTCACTGCAAAATGAGGCTTATTGCTGGGTCTACATTGAGATGGCGTTTTTGTCCTCCTCTGGACTTCCATAAAAAGTTGACCCGGCTAATGTGACTATGTGGGGACAATGGACAAGGGTGGGGGGAAAGACTCTCACCATCTTCCTGTCCTATATGCCAATACATCAGAAGGACCACACGTCAGTCAACGTTACTGTACAACTGATTGCCCATGAGTCTCCCTGGGCTATGCAGTGTGGAGTGGAAAAGGCTGGCTTCTGGACACACAAGTCCAACTAGTGGGATTAACTGTTTTTCATTTATAAAGACCTAATGGATCCCCCCCAATGGCACTCAGTGTAACATGGAGTAGCAGACCTGTAGTGTGACTGCTGCCCCCTGGCTAGGCCACCAGGATGTTTCTTTTAGGGCCAGGGCATGCCTCTCCCCATGGGGGTGGCTCTGGGTTTGTGAAAACCAGGGGTGGGCTCACCTTCCTTATAACTGGACAGGACACCGCCATCGTTGACTCCCTCTTCATTGACCTGGTAAGCGCTTGGCTCCAAAATTTGCCCACATCCTGGTGAATGACTGTTATTGGCATACTAGGTATCTTACTCTTGATATTCTTTAGCTGCTGGATTCTGTATTGTATTTGTGGTATCTGGTTGCAGCGACCCTCTACATACCTGACCTCAGGGATACTGTGGAAGAGGGGTGGAACAAGATTGTAAGGGTCATTCAGGGTATGCAGGGGTGAAGTGTATGATCAGGTCACCCAGGTGGCTGTTCTCTTGCTCGACCAGTGCCTGCTTCACCTATACCCTACTCACAGGATTGACCTTCTATAGACTTGCCACTGCCCCAGCTGGTGATTGTTCTAATCTTTAAATCAGAACAGCTCAAACTTGATAGCTTATCAAAGGGGAGGTGAGGGGTGTGTCCCTCTGCTAGTTTCCCTGGTAACCGATGAGCCAATCGGATGTCAATTCCCCCTGTAACTGGTAACCTCCCCCTCCTCCTGAGCCAAGACTGCTGCCATGTCCTGCCCTGCTGCCCTCTGCACACAGTAGCATGTAGCTCCACGACCTTCAGATATGTAAGCTCCCTGATCCATACACCATGGATGTCTCTGTTCCTGACACCAGGCTATTTCTTCAATCTTAAAACCGGGCAGGGCTTCCCTGGTGGCGCAGTGATTGAGAGTCCGCCTGCCGATGCAGGGGACACGGGTTCGTGCCCCGGTCCAGGAAGATCCCACATGCCGCGAAGCGGCTGGGCCCATGAGTCATGGCCGCTGAGCCTGCGCGTCCGGAGCCTGTGCTCCGCAGCGGGAGAGGCCACAGCAGTGAGAGGCCCGTGTACAGCAAAAAAAAAAAAAAAACAAAAAAAAAACTGGGCAAATACAGGTCTTGTAGATCTAGGGGGTGCAGCCCAACAGTTACTGTGGTAAATACCAAGAAGTGCAGTTGCTGGATAATATAGTAAGAGTATGTTTAGTTTAGAAATTACCAAACTGTGTAATAAAGTGACTGTACCATTTTGTATTCCCACCAGCAACAAATGAGAGTTGCAGTTGCTCCACATACTTGCTAGTCTTTGGTATTTCCAGTGTTTTGGATTTTGGCCATTCTAGTAGTGGTGTAGTGGCATCTCTTTGTTTTAATTTGCAATTATCTAATGACATATGATGTTGAACATCTTTTCATACGCTTACTTGCATTCTGTATATCTTCTTTAGTCAAAGTTCGTTCAGGTCTTTTGCTCATGTTTTAATCAGATTGTTAATTTTCTTATTGCTGAGTTTTAAGAGTTCTTTGTGTATTGGGAATAACAGTCCATTATCAGATATGTCTCACACAAACATTTTCTCCCAGTCTTTGGCTTGTCTTCTCATTCTCTTGACGTTGTCTTTTGCACAGCAGAAGGTTTTAATTTTAATTAAGTCCAGCTAATCAATTATTTTTTTCATGGTTTGTTCTTTTTGTGTTGTATCAAAAAGTCATTGCCATACCCAAGGCCACCTTGGTTTTCTCTTATATTCTAGAAGTTTTATAATTTTGTAATTTACATTTAGATTTGAGATCCATATGGAGTTAATTTTTGTGAAGGGTGTACGTTCTGTGTCTAGATTCATTTTTTTTGCATGTGCGTGTCCAGTTGTTCCAGTACCACTTGTTCAAAAGACTGTCTCTTCTCCATTGTGCTGCCTTTGCTCCTTTTGTCAGAGATCAGTTGACTGTATTTACGTGGGTCTATTTTGGGTCTCTGTTCTGTTCCACTGATCTATGTCTATTCTTTCACCACTACCACACTGTCTTCAGTACTGTAACTTTTTAGTAAGTCTTGAGGTACATAGTGTCAAGTCCTCTGACTTTGTATTCCTTTATTGTTGAGTTGGTTGTTCTGGGTCTTTTGAATCTCCATATAAACTTTGGAATCAGTTTGTTGATATCAACAAAATAACTTATTGGAATTTTGGGGGGATTGCATTGAATCTATAGATCAAGTTGGGAAGAACTGACATTTCGACAATATTGTCTTCTTATACATGAACATATAGTGTATCTCTTCATTTATTTAGGCTTCTTTGATTCTGTTCGTCAGAGTTTTGTGGGTTTTCTCATATAAGATGCTTGTATAGATCTTGTACATATTTTGTGAGATTTATACCTAATTATTTCATTTTTGAGAGTGCTAATGTAAATGTGTTTTTAATTTCAAATTTCACTTGTTCATTACTGGTATATAGGAAAGTAATGGACTTTTGTGTATTAACCTTGAATTCTACAACCTTGTTATAATTGGTTATTAGTTTCAGGAGGTTTTTTTGTTGTTTTGGATTTTTACATAGATGATCATGTCATCTGCAAACAAAGACAGTTTTAACCTATATGTTCTCTCAATTTTTGTTTGTCTGAGAAAGTCTATTTCTTCCTCCCTTTTGAAGGATAATTTCACAGGGTGCAGAGCTCTAGATTAGTAGCTTTTTTTTCTCTAAACACTAAATATTTCACTTCACTCTTTGCTTGCATGATTTCTGAGGAGAAATAGGATTTAATTCTTACCTTTGTTCCTCTATAGGTAATATGTTTGGATTCCTCTGTCTTCTCTCAGGATTTTTTTCTTTATCTTTGATTTTCTGAAGTTAAATATGATATGCCTAGGTGTAGGATTTTTTAATGTTTATCCTACTTATTCTACTTATTGTTCTCGGGGCTTCCTGGATCTAAGGTTTACTGTCTGACATTAATTTGGGGAAATTCTCATTCATTACTGCTTTGAATGGTATTGCCATTACATATATGTTATACCTTTTATCATTGTCCCACCATTCTTGGACATTTATGTTTTCGGTCTTTTTTCTCTTGCTTTTCAGTTTTGAAAGTTTCTATTGTTATATCCCGAAGCTCAGAGATTCTTTCCTCTGCTATGTTCAGTCTACTGATGAGCCCATTAAAGCATTCTGTATTTCTGTTAGATTGTTTTTTATCTCTAGCCTCTCTTTTTATTCTTTCTTAGGTATTTCATCTCTCTGCTTACATTGTTCCTGCATGTTGTCTAATTTTTCTGTTAAAGCCCTTAGCATATTAATTAATTATAGTTTTTTAAAAAATTCCTTTTCTGATAATTGCAAGATTCCTGCCATATTTGACTCTGGTTCTGATGCTTGTTCAGTCTACTCAAACTGTGGGCTTTTTCCCTGTTATTTTTCTGTTGAAAGGTGGACATGATGTACCAATCAAAAGGAATTGTGTTAAATAGGCCTTTAGTAATGTATTGGTAAAATGCGGAGGGAGAGGAAGTGTTCTCTAGTCCTACAATTAGCTCTCAGTCATTTGGTGAGCCTGTGCCAGTGGACTGTGAATTTCAAAGCTTCTCAGGTTTTTCCCTTCCCCCAAGTCAGTTAGACTCTGATAATACCCCAGCAGATTAGGCTTTGGTTAAAAAGTTTCTCCTCAGGGCAGGCCTTGTTAAGAAGAACAGAATACTCCATGTTTCAAAATTGTTCCTTTTCTCTTAACCCTGCCTGAAGCATGAGGGGATTTTCCTCTGATATTCACAGTAAGGACCTGGTAAAGCTCCAAGAGGTAAAACCCACCTGTGACAGTCCTCCTGGAGTTTTTAACTCTCAGTCTTGTCCACACTGAGCCTCCAGCAATTCATCAACTACAGTTTAGGTTTTCTTACCCTCAACACTGGCTCTCACAGAGATTTCTGCTCATGGGTTTCTGCACTGGTAAATTGTGTTTCTCTTTATCTACTTGTCAGTCTTTGAAATTTGGGGGGGCAGTGGTTTGCCCTATGACCTCACTTCTATAATGGGTCTAAGAAAGGTCATTTATTTTTCAGTTTGTTCAGCTTTTTACTCATTGTTAGTATAGAAAGTGTAGACTTTTAAATTCCTTACATGCCAGACCAGAAACCCTACCATCTCATTTTTACAGACAATTATATTGAGGGTCAGAAAGTTATCTAGTTTTAAGGTTTCAAAGTATAAAGGCATTTGGGGACATCCTGCACAGTTACCTATGAAGAGGTCTCATAAAAAAAGCCTTCTCATGGACAGACTTGACACCCACAGGGCTGAGGTAAAACCACCTTGGTTTTTTGCTAAATTCATCTACATGATTAGACAGTCACTTCCCCCAGCCTTTGGACCACCGTTAGCAGTAGTTACAAAAGCACACAGGAGCTCCACAGGTAAGACTGCTTCTTCCACAACTTCCATTTCACCAGGACAGTAGTTAAGAAAGGGTTCTGGATAGCTAGTGGGAAGCAGCTGCATAGCACAGGGAGATCAGCTCGGTGCTTTGTGATGACCTAGAGGGGTGGGATAGGGAGAGTGGGAGGGAGGGAGACACGAGAGGGAAGAGATGCAGGAACATATGTATATGTATAACTGATTCACTTTGATATAAAGCAGAAACTAACACACCATTGTAAAGTAATTATACTCCAATAAAGATGTTAAAAAAAAAAAAGAAAGGGTTCTGAATTTAGGGTGTTCACAAAAAGACCTCTATCCTACTATCCTGCAAAATTTTCAACCTTACATTCACTATCAACTTTTTAGGTGTTAATACGCCCTTTCCGTAGTAACTATAGAAAGCCCAGGACTCCCCTAGAACCCTATGAACAGAAGGCAGTCCAACCCTCTTGCACTCACCACCCTCATTTATTTCCTAGTGTGCTTCCTTCTTTATTTTTCTCAATAGCACATATCACCATATCACACACACACACACACATATATATATATATAATTTATCTGCCACCCCACGAGAATATAAGTTCTGTGAAGTCAGGAACTATATCTCGTTGGTTCACCTATGTGCCTAGAGCCTAAAACAGTGCCTGGCACATAGTAGGTTTGCAAATATTCATTGAATGAATGATTCATGAGTGAAGAAAAGGATTTTCAATCAAATTTACTCTATGTCTAAGATGTCAATCTGTTTGGATAGTTTTAAAACTCAACTGACTTATTTTATTTGAATGACAAATACATTCAGTCAAAAATGTCATTATATAGGCATAATTTATATGATATCTTCTCACTAATATAATTATATGTAAACTTATTTGCATTCCCCCAAAATATTTACCCAATGATACAATATACTCTAGAACACAATATGTGGCAAAATGACCTGAATGAGGTTCAGTAATGTTTTAAATGTGATCATATTCATATGGAAATGCTCAGAAATATTTTACTAAAATAAAATGTTATGTCTAGAAAATAAATAATAAAACTTTAAAAAACTTCTTTTGACTGGATGGTGCAATTGTAGGTATTCTCATTTTCTTCTTTACACCTTTTGATACTTTCCAAATTTTCTACAATGAATATGTATTAATTCTATAATAAGGGGGAATTTTAAATTTTTATTTATTTATTTATTTATTTATGCATGCCACACTGCGAGTCTTGTGGGATCTGAGTTCCCTGACCAGGGATTGAACCCTGGCCCCCCGGCCAGTGAAAGTGCCAAGTACTAACCACTGGACCACTAGGGAATTCCCAGAGAAATATTATTTAAAACAAAGAGTATTTTAATATTCTGAAGGTAAAATATAAATTGCACAGTAAAAGTAAAGATAGAGAGTTTAGATAGAATGGTCTGTTTTCTCATTTATCTTAATATATAGAGCACAAATGTGGAAGCTTTTTGTCACCTCTGCGTTGACTACTAGTTCTAAAACCATCATCATCAAAACCATCTAAAGTCATCAGAGTGAATGATTTAATTTCTATTTTTATCAGTATTATTTGGGGGCTCATTTTTTTTTAATTTTTTTTTTTTGCGGTACGTGGGCCTCTCACTGCTGTGGCCTCTCCCGTTGCGGAGCACAGGCTCTGGATGCACAGGCTCAGCGGCCATGGCTCACGGGCCCAGCCGCTCCACGGCATGTGGGATCTTCCCGGACCGGGGCACGAACCCGTGTCCCCTGCATCGGCAGGCGGACTCTCAACAACTGCACCACCAGGGAAGCCCAAGGGGGCTCTTTTTTTTTCTATTTCATGTGAATCAAGTAGCATATTTTGTTAATAAACTTTATTGTTAGAACATTTTCAGATTTACAGAAAAAATATAGTAGTGATTTCCCATAAACTCTGTACCCAGGTTCCCCTATTATTAACATCTTACATTAGTATAGTACATTTGTTACAATTAATAAACCAATATTGATATATTACTTTTAACTGCTCTATACTTTGTTCAGATTTCTTTAGTTATTCCCCAATGTCCTCTTGGTTTTGTCGTTCCAGAATCCCATCCAAAATGGTACAACTAAATGTACCATGTTGCAATTAGTTGTCAGAATCCCTTAGGCTACTCTTCACTTTGAGAGTTATTAAAGTTTCCTTGTTTTTGATGACCTTCACAGTTTCTAGGAGTACCAATTAAGTATTTTGTCAAATGCCCCTCTATTAGGATTTGTCTGATGTACTTCTCAATAGTAGACTGGGGTTATGTTTTTGAGAGGAAGACCATAGACGTGAAGTGCCATTATCCTCACATCATATCGACGGTACATACTATCAACGTGACTTACCATTGTTGATGTTGACCATTATCTGGGTGAGGTAGTGTTGCTGAGGTTTCTCCACTATAAAGTAATTGTCTCTACCCCGTGCCATACTGTACTTTTTGGAAGGGCGTCACTATGCATAGCCCTCACCTAAAGACTGGGGAATTATGTTCCATTTCTTTGAGGATAAAGTACTCAATATCTACACAAATTATTTGGAATTCTTCTGCAAGGGATCTTTGTCTCTTCTCCTTCATTTATTTATTCAGTCATTTATTTATATCAGTATGGACTTAATGGGCATTTTATACTTTGGTTAAATTTCAATACTACTTTATTTCTCTGCTCATGGTTCCGTCCTTAGCTATTGAGAACTCTTTCAGTTGTATCTCGTGTCTTTTTTAACGTACCCCCATCAGTGTGTGTGTGTGTGTGTGTAGCATTTCTCCACTTGCTGGTGTTATAAGATGATCCAGGCCTATCTTGTATATTTCCTGCCCCAAACCTAGAATCAGTCATTTTTCTTTGGAGCTCTGGTTCCTTTTATTGGAAAATGGTATTAGAAACCAAGATCGGGGTACTAGGTATACTCTTTGCTAATGGAGTGCTATTTCTTTTAGGCCTTCTCTGCTACAAAGGAAAGAAATATTTGTGTGCCTATTAACCCATGTATATACAAATATCTATAAATATTACTATATGTAACCATCTGTATACGTATTAAGCTAAACATAATACTGATGTCTCCAACTCTAATCAGTTGCTTCATTGATGATTTTATTCTCATTCCTTTGCTTAATTGTAAATTCTTAGTCCAACAGTAAGAAAGCTGGCTCCCACAATCCACAATCTATTTACTTAATTATTCAATTCCAGTATACATGTATAGCAGTATCAGAAATGTTAATCCATACTCCCATGGGGGGAAAACTTTACAAATTATAGTATAGTGCTTATGTACAGTTCTTTTGCCTTTAGTCTTACAGACTCTACTTATTTACAAAGTTAAGTCAGTACTTTTTCTCCCTACCACCTTCAGTGAGATTGTTTCACTTTTTTGTAATAAGGTTATATCTTTTTGTCATATACTGCATTCCATCCTGAAATCTCAGGACCTACTAACTGATTTTTCAAATTTGCATACACTGTTTCACTCTCTGTACAGCACTCTTCTACGGGTTTTGACAAGTGCATAATGTTATATATCCACCATCGCAGTTTTATACTGAATAGTTTCACCGCCGTGTAAGTCCTTTGTGCTTCACCTATTTGATTCTTTTCCCCTTCCCTCCTGCAACCACTGATCGTTTTACTGTATATGTTTGCCCTTTCCAGATGTCATGTAATTAGAATTATATAGTTTGTAACCTTTTCAGACTGGTTTCTTTCACTTAAAAATGATAATTCATAGTTTTCATATGAAAATTCAATTCAAAATTGATATTTATTTCTTATCACTGAGTAATATTTCATTTTACTTGAGGTACCACTGTTTGTTTATTCACTCACCTATTGAAGGGCATATTGGTTGCTTCCAGGTCTTAGTGATGATGAATAAAGTTGTTATAAACATTTTTGTGCAGGCTTTCTTATAGACATAAGTTTGCAAAAATTTGGACATGTATCTAGAAGCATGATTGCTTATGCTATGATCAGATGGTAAGACTATGTTTAGCATTACAAGGAACTTTCCAACTGTCATCTAAATTGACTGCACCATTTTATTGTCCTACCAGGAATGTTCCAAATCCTCACCATCTTTGGTATTATCATCTTTTTAAAAAAATTTTACCCATTCTAATAGGTATGTAATGGTATCTCATTGTTGTTCTAATTTGGAATTTCCCAATGACAAATAATGTTGATCATTTTTTCATATACTTATTTTCCATCTATATATCTTCTCCAGTGAGTTTGGGTTCTTTTTGTTTTGTTTTACTTTTTAAATTAGGTTGTATGATTCCTTATGGGTCGAATTTTAAGAATTATTTGTATATTTTAAATACAAGTTCTTTTCAGGTATGTGTTTTGCAAATATTTCCCCTGGTTTGTGACTATTATTATTATTCTCTTAATAGTGTTGAATTAAATTTGCTAATATATTTTTGAGGAATTTTGATCTGTGTTCATGAGAGATATTGATATGTAATTTTCCTTCCTTGTAATGTCTTTGGTTTTGATATTAGGGTAATGTTGGCCTCATAGAATGAGTTAGGTAGTGTTTCTTCTACACTTATATTCTGGAAGAGATTGTGGAGAATTGGTATGATTTCTTCTTTAAATATTTGGTATAATTCACCAATGAAACCATTTGAGCCAATGCTTCCTCTTTTGAAAGGTAATTGTTAATTCGATTTCTTTAACAGATGTAGGCTATTCAAATTAGATATTTTCCTTGTGTGAATTTTGGTATTTTTGTATCTTTCAAGGAACTGATCTTTTTTTAAATAAGGTATCAATTGGGGAGCATAAAGCTGTTAATATTCTTCTCTTATTCTATTAATGTTGTTGGAACCGGTAGTGATGATCACTCTTTCCTTCCTTTACTGTGAATTTGTTTATTCTCTGTTTTTTCTTGTTTAATTTGCCAACAGGTTTATAACAATTTTATTGATTATTTCAAAGAACCAGTTTTTGGTTTCATTGATTTTCTGTTTTTCTGTTTTTAATTTCATTGATTTCTACTCTAATATTCTTTTTTTCTTACTTGATTTAGTCTCAATTGGTCTTTTTTCTCTAGTTTTGCAAGGTGAAAACTTAGATTATTGATTACAAATCTTTCTTTTTTTCTAAGTAATGGATTTAATACTATAAATTTCCCTCTAAGCACTGGTTTTGCTGAATTCCAAAAATTTTGAGAGGTTGTATTTTCATTTTTGTTTAGGTCAAAATATTTTTTAAGTTCTATTGAGATTTCTTCTTTGACCCATATGTTATTTTAACGTGTATTGTTTAATCTCCAAATATTTGGGAGTTTTTCTAGCTATCTATGTGTTACTGATTTCTAGTTTAATCCCACTGTGGTCTGAGAACATATCCTGCATGATTTATTTTATTTTAAATTTGTTGAGGTGTTATAACCGAGCATATGGTCTGTCATTAATAATGTTCCAGGAAATCTTGAGAAAAATGTTTATTCTGCCAGTGTTGGATAGGGTATTCTATAAATGTTAATTAGTTCAGGTTGATTCATAATGCTCTTCAGTTCAACTATATCTTTACTGACTTTCTGCTTGCTGATGTATCAGCTATTGACAGAAAGGTAATGAAAACTGCAACTATAATAGTGGATTTATCTATTTCTCCTTAAAGTTTTATCAGTTTTTATCTCACATATTTTGAAGTGCTTTTATTTAGGTATATACATATATTAAGAATTGTTATATTGGCTTGGAGAATTGACCCTTTATCATTATAGAAGCCTGTCTTAATCCCTAATAATTTTCCTTGATCTGAAGTCAGCTATATTGGAAATTAATATAGCCACCCTTGTTTTCTTCTGATTAGTATTAACATGATATTTCTTCCTCTGTTCCTTTACTTTTAGTCTGAAAGTGGACTTCTTAAAGTGGACTTCTTCTAGACATCATAGAGTTGTCTTTTTTAAAAATACAATAATCTGTCTTTTAATTTGTATAGTTAGGCCATTCACATTTAAAATGTGTTTTGATATAGCTGGATTAATAACTATCGTGTTTCTGTTTTCTGTTCATTGCATTTTTCTTTGTTTTCTCTGATTTTAATTCACTATTTTCTATGACTCCATCGCCATTCCTCTTTTAGCACATCAATTCCCTTCTTGAGTTCATATCAACTCTCTTCTACACTGTCTTCTTACTAGCAATGTTTTAGAAGGGATGTCTGCTGTAATTCTTAGCCTTTTTTCTCTACAAGTCAGGTGTGTTTATTTTTTCTTAATTCTGGCTGATTTCAACATTTTCTCTGTCTTTGGTTTTCCAAAGTTTGAGTATGAAACGCCTAGATTTGGGGGGGGTATTTTTTGATATTTATCCTGCTTATATTTTTTGAGCTTCTTGTCTGTGGTTTGGTGTCTATCATTAATGTTGAAAAGTTCTCACCATTATTATTTCCAATATTTCTCCTGCTCCTTCTTTCTTCTTCTGGTATTCCAAATGCTTGCAGGTTACACTTTTTGTAATTGTACCACAATTATTAGATGTTCTATTCAATTTTTTATTTCTTTTTTCTTTTTTGCATTTCTTTTTGGAAAGTTTATAGTGACCTATCTTCAAGTTCACTTATTGTTTTCTCAGCTGTACCAAGTTTATTGATAAGCCTTTCTAAAGCATCTTTTATTTTTGTTACAATGGTTTTGATTTCTTGCATTCTCTTTTGATTCTTTCCTAGAGTTTCCATCCCTCTGCTTACTTTACCTATATATTCTTGCATACTCTATTTTTCCATTAGCACTCTGAACATATTAATCATAGTTATTTTAAAGTCCCTGACTCATAATTCTAACATCTGTGTCATATCTGAATCTGGTCAGATTCTTGCTTTGTCTTCAGACCTTGTTTTTCTCTTGTCTTTTAGCATGCCTTATAATTTTTTGTTGAAGGCCAGACAAGGTGTATCAGGTGATAGAAACTTAAGTGAATAGTCCTTTAGTGTAAGGTTTTATGTCAGTGCATCTAGGACTAGGGCTGTATTGAATATTTGCTGCAACTGTAAGTGCCAAAGGCTTCAATTCCTTTATTGCCCTTGTTTTTGTCTCCCTCGTTGTCTTTGGCTTCCCTAAGATACCTTCCTTAGATAAAGTCTGTCTTTTAGTTATTTGAGCTATAATGCAGTGGATCCCTGTCAATGTGATGGAAGGAAACAGGGGAGAGGAAGCATTTTGAATTATTATGACTGAATCTCTTTTAGTGGGCTTTGCACCTGGGCTGTAACCTTTACAAGTTACAGTTCTTAGATTTTTTTTCCCCCTTTGGTGTTGCAGGAAAGCTAACAGAGGCTGGAGAGGAGAGAATTCCCTTCCCTTAGGTGGCTAAGTCTCTTTTAAATCTTTCCCTTGAAGTGTACCCCTTCATTTTGAGACCACTCTTGGGGTAGTTCACAATGGCTACTTTTCCTCTTCCATGTGAGAGCCATGAGGGGATCTTTCTTGGTTCTTCAAGGTAAGAACCTGGAATGGTTCCTGGAGGTAAAACCCAAGATAGTATTGGGAGTCCCCTTAAGATCACAGCCCCCAGAAATATCTCTCTCTCATGGTAGGCCACACTCAGCCTCTAACAGTTCATCAAAATTATTGTTTCCAGCAGTTTTTGACCCCAGTGGTTTCTTTTTAAGAAAAGGAGTTGGAGACTGTGACTCCACACTTGCCTCTTTCTCTGAATTTCAGGATGGCAGTTTGCTCTGCCGTATCAGTTCTCTGATAAGAAGTCCAAGAAAAGTTACTGATTTCGGCTTTTTCTGGTTGTAAAAATGGGAGTGACAACTTCCAGGCTTTTACATGTCAGTGCTGAAATTGGAGGTTTGATCTCTTTTTATTTTTAAATCACTAGTGCTAGACTATTTTGCCTGAAAAACGTCTCGACACGTCTGAAGTTAAATAGCCAAGTCTCTGTTTGCCTCATAAACAAGGACACCCGTACATGGGCTTGCCTATTCTAAGGTGAGAGAGGAAATCCACGTGCCAGAGGAAATTTTAGCCCTGGAGTCATTCTCAAGGCTCTGGAAACCCCCACACTTGAAAAATACAAAATTGATATCATCATCCTCCAAGTTTTTATTTTACTGCTTTTAAAAGTAGTGAAATATATGCCACAATATGTCTCATTCTAAAGGTTGAAAAATTTATGCTATGACTATAATGACATCATTCTGCCTCCCCCAGAAGGCTTTTGCTTGGAGAGTTCAGCAAGAGAACAAAATTAACAGGAAACGTCACTTTCACACACACAGATGGAAAAATGTTAACATCTCCTGAAATCTATGACAGTCTCCTTGATACGAACATATATGTCACCATAACGTACCAACGATGTGCAAACACATCTTATGAGCAGGTGCTAAACTGAGGTCATTGCTGGAAGGTGGAAGTTTTGGCAGCACCGAGAACAAAAGATTCCTCCTAGGCATAGTTTGGAACTAAGAAATAAAAATCATGTGTAAGGAATGTTCCAGGCAGGATAAAACATTTGGATGCTTTGATGACAGTGTATGGAGGAGGCCTCCTATTACTTCTATTCAACCTTCATTTCATAGATCACAAAGCAATCCTACTCCTTACTTAAAGATATTATAATATAAAATATTTTCTCCTGATTAAATAATATTCTGATTGTTCCAAAATGAAAAAGGAATATGTGACCCTTGTTCCCTGAGGCCTGACTTCATAACAGTGAATTATGAAAACAGTACAGAAATATCCAGCAGATTCCTTTTGCTCAGATATTCCCTGTAGACTCCCTAAGTAGTCTTCACCTCTAAAATGTATTCCATGTTGCCAGTATATTGCACTAAAGAACAGCCAAAGGCTATGTGACCAGTTCTATATCCAGGGAAGATTATTACTGTGAGTTTTCTATACATAAGATAGAGGAAACATTCTTTTCTTTGCCATGTATAATCCTAAGAAAGTTTTCTCTCTGAATGTTCACAGAGTTATAAAGTGAGGGTTTCTTTTTATATTTGTGGAAATATAAGACAAATTGGATCTTCAAAATGTTATAGTCAAAAGAAAGCAACATTCTTTATTGGTTCATGAGAGAGGTGTACAGAGATATCAAACATTAACAGTCTATAAACCTGAATTATTGGTCAGAGAATTGAATGTAAACCAAACTGTTACCCTGATCCAATCCCTCTTTCGTTGCAGTCCTAGCATGTGTGCCTGCGCACGTGGCAATGTATACCTTTCTTCTGTCTCCTTCCTTCAGCCTAGCAAAATCTTTTCCTCAATTCTACTTTCCTTTCAAGTTATAGCCTTATCTTCCTTTTGTAACTCTTTTGTTGTACCCTTAACATTTGAAATTGTGGAAATTTTGTTACTGCTGGACAATCAATCACCTACACATAAAATCTAGAGAATGGTGGACAAAAGTTCTTTACTTTTCCTGTTTAGCAGGATCTCCATCTCCCTCCAAGGAAAGACACAAGAAAAATCCTTTTTCTAAGTTTCCTTCTCATTGCCCTGCTTCCTTAATGCCCTCTACCCCCAGGATCCTTCATCTTCTTAAACGTCATCTCAAGCTGTCAGTTTTTCCATCTGATTTTCTCTATATGGAAATGTGTGTGCACACACGCGTGTGCATGTAGTTTCAGGTCCTCTGAGTATTTTGCTGTTTTTGGCTGGAGAATAAAGGAGAGTATAGTTATCTAGCAGTATTCAGTAACTCTCCTGAAACTGCTTTATTAAGATCATCAGTAAGACTCAAATGTGTCTTAAGACTCTTATTTATAACTCTGTAGTATTTGAACCTTTCTATTAATACTTTGTTATTTTAATTCGCCTCTGGAACAAAATTTCTATTGGTTTTCATCCTATAACTTAAAAAATTCCTTTTTAGTATCCTTCATGGGGCCTCTTCTGAAAGAACAGAGAGTTATGCCTAAATATAGGCATTGTTGAAGGTATGTTTTTGGCTTTCATCTCACTTTGCATATTTCTTTGGGCCATGATATCTCCTGATTCATCTGTATGTAGATGATGTTCAAACTGGTACTGAGGAGGTGACATCTAAACTGGGTCTTGAAGGATGAGTGGGAATTTATTAGGTGGACGATGGGAGCAAAATCTGTTCAGAAGAATGGTACTGCATACCTAAAAATACAGAAAGATAAATCAGTACGGCAAATTTTGGGGTACTGTCCACAGTGCACAAGAGTGTGAACTGTGCCCCCCTGGTCCTTGTTAGAATATTAAGAATAAGAAGGACCTGTGGAAGATGAGGCCACAGCAATAGTAAAATTATTCGTGATAAGGAGTTAACATTTTATTCTTTATATCAGTATACTCTAAAGTATGTTTTCAGGACAATGGATTGCAAAAAAAATTGTTAGGTATGTTTAAAAAGTCCATAATCACATGAATCCAGGCTCATTAGGTTGATCACATTTAAACAGATTTCTCTACTAGAGGGAGCTCTTTATAGCCAATTTACCCTGTGACCCTCTTAAGAATATAAGATGCAGCATTTGTCATGGAACTCTTTGGCATTTTCTAGACTATACATTGGGAATCTGCTTTAAGTAGTGGAGGTCATAGAAGTATTTAACTTGTATTTTTAAAGATGACTCAGGTAGCAGTACAGAAGAAAGATGGCTTGAAGATATTGTAAATAGGATAAATATTGCCACATGTAGTCATGTAAGAAAGGAAACAAGAGGATAGAGGAAGCAAGATGAGTATTGAAGATTTGCTCTCAATATAATTGGTGAGGAAATGATGTTCTGAATAAAGCAATGTCACAGGCAATGATAATGGAGAGGAGTAAGAAATTTTTCAAGAGCTTTTTTTTTTTTTTAAGAGCTTTTTAAGAGGTAGACTCAACCTTCTTTTTCAGCTTCTTTAGGAGTAGACTCAACAGGATTTAGTAGACAGTAGACAGTTGACAGAGGGAGATGGGAGAGGGAGGGAAGAGTCCAGTACAGGACCCTGATTTCTGATATAGGAGCTGTTTGAAGAACTATGGCATGATATGGATATTCAATCCAGAATGAGGTGGTGGCAGTAGGGGTAGGGCAGTTGCTAGGAGAGCGCTACGAAGTGAGAAGCATGTGAAAAGGTGGTGGAGGAAAACCTCTACAATTTGCATGAAACTGCACACGCTCTAAAAGGAACATTGTTTCATATCATGTGACTAAGTACAGTGAATAATTATCTCGTGTGATTAACTCTCTCAGGGATTATTCCTAATTTATTTTAATAACATTTATTTCTGTATAAATTTGACTGATATGTTTAGTTGTGATTGAAGCTTAGGTAGAACTCAGGTCTGGTACTAAAATAAAAACTCACCATTATTTCCTGTGTTAATCTCTTAAAATAATCCCATTTCTGTCAAGCAAACATATAAATCATTCTCCCATAAAAGAGGCTGGAAACCAGGTTTTTCTCTATTTCTCCCCTCATATTCCAGTGCTACTGTTTCATCTTTTTAATATCTCTCATATGCAGAAGATCCCAAAGCAATCCTGAAAGGCACAAAAGTAGAAGTGAACAAATAGACATATATTCTTGGGTGGGAAGACTTAACATCATAACTATGTCAACACAATAAAAATATCATTAGGTTTTCTTTTTCCTAAAGCTAAACAGAGTTTAGTTGGAAAAAGAAGTAGTAATAACCCTAAAATAAAAGATAACTCTGAAAAAGAGAAGAATGAGAAAAATTTATCCCTAGAAGTTGTTGGTACATATTACAAAGCTTCCGTAATCAACCACTATGGAATCCACGCATGAAAAGTAACATAACATAAAAGGTGAAAATGTTTACAGTGACTTTAAAATACAAGAATTTGACTGTGTATCCTTAGCTGGATATATTCATAGGTCCCAAAAAATGAAACTTGAAAAAATAACTAACTGTACAGTCTGAGGATTTGTATTGTAGGTAGCAGTATTGTATTGCTACTATGAGACTGTTGTCTTTGTAGCAAGGGTAAAGACAAGTAAAGGATTTATAAGATTATCATTAAAAACAAGGAGTGTTGGCATAAGAGAAACAGGAAAAAATGTAAGATCAATACATTTAGGTAAAAACCATATACTCCTGAATTTGAATTGGAACTCACAATAAATATAAATAATATGAACTCACAATAAACTTTATCTTTAAAAAGTACACATTTCTTGGCCCTGTACTCTAGAAACATAAAAACAATGAGTAATTCTATAGCAATGAGCACACCCAGAATTCATTTGAGGTCTCTAAATACCATTTCACAGTAATAAAGTGTCCTTGGAGAATGTATGATTCTGAGTGCTGAGTAGAAAACTTAAAAAAAGATGGTCCTGGGACATCTTGTCATACAGGAAAGAAAGCTCTCAAAGGCTACTAGGGTTGTATCAAAAAGATTCAGAAGTCAATTTAAAAAGGTTTCCTATGGGGCAAAGATAGGACAATTTGAACATCAATAAGGATAACTGCAGTATATTGAAATACATCAAACATATCTTAATGCATGAGTTCATAATAATTATTTTAAAATAAAGAAAATCATTGGTAACTTTGGAGAAGGCTAGAAAACCAATTCAGTTTTTTGAGAACTGGTACATAAAGAGCAATAGATATTTATCCTGCATTTCCTATATAAACTATGAGGTATCAAGGTAATCAAATTACTGATGTTTGTATTTATAGTATTTCAATTAATAAATTAAAATGAATGATTGAATTAGAATATCATCACTTTTTAATAGTTGCTGTAACACACGAAAAAAAGAGACAAATATTATGTGCCTGTTGATACTACACAGCACAACCTATAAAAAATTCTTGCCCTCACCTCCACCAAAAAAAAAAAAAGAAAAAAAAGAAACCTAAATCTGATCAAGATTTTAAATATAACAACCATTTTCTGGGAAATATAGGAGACAGACAATCATTGTAAATATTACCATGAGTGTGTAATCAGCAAATCTTGTCTGTCTCTTTAATAAATAAATTTCAAGAGAAATTTAAAAATAGAAGATAAAACTAAAGATTAAAAATATTTATGAAACATCATCAACCAATTACAATAAATGGACCTTATTTGAATACTGATTCAAAGAAATGAATTTTAAAAAATTTCAAATAAAAAAATTAGGGAAATTTGAACACTGACTACATATTTGGGATTGTTCAGAAATAGTTAATTTTTCAGGTATGATAAAATTTTTTTAGGTATTGTTATGTTTTTTAATGAGTCCTCATCTCCTTATCATTTAGAAATTTATAGTCATAAAGCCTGTAGTCACATTAGGTAGGTAGGAATAGAGATAAGATTGGTCATAAATTAATAATTTTTGAAGCTGTATGGTAAATATTTGGGGGTTCATTATATTACTCTACTTTTTTTATTTTGAAAATTTTTGAAATAAAAGGTAAGAAAATATCTCCTATTATTTTCTCTTTCTTTCTCACATCAGGTTCTTGTTTTCCTTTCCTAAAAGATTGCCACAGTAACTAGTCTCACCAACCTGAATTTTTACCCAGAACATACTCATTTAGATTCATCTTAAAACTTTCACACACAACTTTCCACCAGTAGCTACTTTGTGCAAAACTTATAAGTGATTCCTCACTTTCCTCAACATAAGTAATCATAAGTTTATTCAAAATAAACTTAGTTTGACATCAAGGATAACTTACAATCTGTTTCCATTCAACTCTCTGACCACTTCCTTTATTTCTCTTTGTGAACCCAAGGCCTTAGTCAAAGCAGTCTATTTGTCCACTTGTCTACTTGTCCTTAAAAAAGATGTGAGAGCTCCACCTCCACCTTTGCTCTTGCCATGCTCCCTGAGTAGTTGCCCTTCTTCTATATTTATCTTATTTATTCCTCAAATGCCTATTCAAGTCTCATCTTCTCCTCGTAGCTTTTCCCAAAGACTTTTCAACTATGGTCAACTCTCTTTTATTTGAACTTCAGTAGCAATTACTTTCCTATAACTCATTTTATCACATGCTACTCTTCATAGCTAGTGTATTTTAATGCACTTACTCTACCTCTCTGATAGCAGGGACTAGGTCAGATTTCTATGTACTTAAGCACAAACTGCAGCGCCTTATACATAGTAATTATTCAATAAACGTTTGTTGATGTCATTGCTGTTAGTGCCACCATTATCATTGGTTGTAGTAGTGATGGTGGTGATGGCAATAATGATAAAGGGAAGTTTATTTGACAATACTTATCAGAATCCCAGAAATTCTTCATTGAGATGGGGTTGGACCTAAAGACTTATAGCTGAGTTAGAGTATTGATTCATAAAACTGTAAATTCAACTTTTCTGTGGTCCTAGAAGTCTAGCCCATATGTCCAAATAACTTAATCCTGCTAATTAAGATGGTTTAAAAGTTGCAAACAGGGACCTCCCTGGAGGTCCAGTGGCTAAGACTCTGTGCTCCCAATGCAGGGGACCTGGGTTCAATCCCTGGTCAGGGAACTAGATCCTGCATGCCGCAACTAAGAGTTCACATGCCACAACTAAAAAAATATCCCACATGCCACAACTAAGACCCGACGAAGGCAAATAAATAAACACATATTCTTTGTAAAAGATGCAAACAAACAAAAAGAAAAACCAAACAAAATCCTGTTTCCAAAATTCCTCATTGGCTTTATACTACTTAAAGAATTACAAATGTCTTAATATAGCTTTAGAGGTTTACAATCTGCTCTAAAATCCAGAATCAAATTTCATTCTCATTATTTCCCCGTATATACACTCTGCTTCAGTTAAAATAGTCTAATTTTAAATACCATTGGAAACTTTCCTGTTCTATTTCCATTAAACTTCCTTAGTTTAGAGCTTCATAATTTCTTGGATTTTTTCAGTTCCTTTTCTGAACAATGACCTGGTCTCCAGGCATGCTCCCTTCCAGTTCATTCTTTACCCAGCCTTCACCAAAGCCCAAGAAAGATTTATCCTGCTTAAGATTCTTCTATGACTGTCTTAGCTATAAAGGCTAAATGTCTTAACCTGGTGTACAAGACCCATTATGATATGCACTTTCATTACTTCAAATGCCTGCTATATGCTAAGGGCTTCCTATAGAGTGGCAAACAGTGTACGACCTGGCCCCATGAGCTTATTGTGTAGTGAGGGAAAAAGGGAAAAAATCAACACACATAAATATATGATAAAGGAAAACAGCTATGACAGAAAAAAATGCCAGGAGAAAGAAATTTAGGGAGACATAAATTAGACTGATCAGAAAATGCTGAAGTAACATTTACTCTGTTTCCTTCATGTGGAGAAAAAGTTACAGAAGATAGACTGAGTAGGCTCTGAGGCTAGAAAGAGCAGTGAAGTTACAATATATACCATCTGTTTGTGTTCATTACCTGCTTGATATAATATTAGTTTTTAGAACAATTGATGGTCAGAAGGCTCTCAATATAAATTATGATAACCCTTTGTATTACACACTGTAAATATTTTTCTATTCTGCCATGTGTCTTTTATGTTTATAAACATTTTTTTTCTATCAGAAGTTTAAAATTTCAGCAGTCTTCCATAAGTCTATGGCTTTGCATTTCCTGCTTTCAATACAAGATTATTATAAATATTCAGATAGACCTTCTTTTCTATTCTTATAGTTATTTTAAACATTTAACTATTTAATCCACCTGATTTTATTTTTGACATAACATATGAGAGGGAAACTTTGGTTTTCTAAGTGGTTAGCCATTTATTGAATAATAATAAGGATTAGCATTTATTGTGGTTTACTATGAGCCAGACACTCTGCCAGATGCTTTACATTTATTATCTCTGTTAATTCTCATAACCCAACAAGGTAGGTAAGTGTTATACTCCCCTTAACTTTCATATAAGGGAGCTGAAGAACAGTTAAGATTTGCTCAAGGTGATACAGCTATTAAACATAGCTGGAATTAGAACCAA
>NC_138178.1:109630377-109737067 GCF_964165515.1 Mesoplodon bidens
GCTTTTATTGAAAGGATGCAATGCTATCTTTAAAGAACACATGGGAGGGAGGACATCTAGGCATTATAAGACCTGGACAATCAACAGGAAGGCCATTAGGACATACTCTCTCTACCTCCTGTTTGTCTCTCTCTTTTATTTTTTTCTATTTTAATTGTTTAATCTCTGCAGACTGTCTGGGCATGTCTGGTCCAAGTAGTCACAGATACATAGCAGTACCAAGTAGTACACAGATACATGCTGGAGGCACACCTCATAGACAGCCTGGCTAGGAATAAGGGGACATTTGAGAAAGTTTAAGGAGTACAATCTTCTGAGATAGGCTATCTATTACATTCTGATATTTTAAAATAAAAAGTGTTACTACTTGTTTTCTTTATTTCTAGGCCCCTCGGGAAAGTACGTATTTTCATCTCCTGTCATTTCCTTTCCTAAATTAACTGTACCCTTGGGATGCCCACTCTCAGGAAAAACATGTAATAGTTATATTGATCCACAGCACCACAATGATCCATAGATCACTACAGAATACAATCTGAGTGGTCACATTCTATAAATTCCATAAGCAGGGGTTCCCTACACTTACCAATAAAATAGCAATTTCTTTTCAGCTAATTGCCTAAAGGTTTTACCCTAAAAAGAACAGTCTAAGATGCATTTGTCATGTACACTTAGAGAATATGATGAATTTGTAGCATGAACAGCTTGTCTCTTTGACTTAATACTGACAAACATTCAATTTGAAATTTGAAGAGGTAATGGTGGTAGTTACAAGGAAATGAAAAGCTTCAAAGCTTCACATTTTCTTGGCATGACCTCCACAACAGCATCTGTTCTTGTCTTCTTGTTGTTGTTGTTGTTGTTGTTGTTTAATTCTTGAGTAATACTAGGAAGTTGCTAGACCAGATGAACTTCCTATGACCTATTTAGTAGACCCAAACAATTAGCAAATGGTTATTCAATCACTCCCAAGAGTAGATTTATGCTAGACAAGTAGAATATCATGGCCCTTTGATTTATTTTATATAACCTTATTATTATTATTTTATATAACCTATAATGCACACTTTTTCTTACAATGCCTGGCAGGTAGTCAGTGAGAGGAGACATGGGCTGAAGTATGGCTTTGCATAGGATATAGAGATGATGTGCTGTTATTTTCCATTGCCTCCAATTCCATTCACTAGACAGTCTTCACCTCTGGACTTAGAAGGGCTGACCCTGCAGACTCCATTTCCCTGATTGTTAGGAATGACCAGCAGCAATGGTAGGTGAATCTTAGGAGTGAGTGTGATCTTCCAGAGATGTATACAGACTGAGAAGAATGGAAGATGGGATCCTGAGGTATACCTGTGTATACTGAGGAAGAGGAGCCCATAAAGGAGACTGAGGTTTAGCATTTAAGTGGCAAAATACTAAGAGAAAAATGGGATGAGAGAGTCACAGAACTGACAGAAAAAGGGAATATCAAAGAGGGATGGACCAATAGCATCAAATGGTACAAAGAGGATCCTGGAAATCATCTAGTGAATTAGTCATGTTAGAAGTCAACAGTGACATTGCAGAGAGCAGTTTCAGTGGTTGGGAATAGTGCTGGGGAAAGAAATCAGAACACAATAAGTTAAAGAGATAGGAAGTAGAAAAGTTTAGAAAATGAGAATCAACTACCCTTTTAAAAAGCTTGGCTGTGGCCAAGCTAAGTATAAACAGTAATGCATATTTTAATGTACACTTAAATTCTCTATGCTTAAGAATAATTTGATAGAAAAAGTCACCAATGACATGAGTAAGACTTCATACGATAGTTCCTGGGAACTCAAAAAGGCAATTGCTACTCCTCAGTTTTTCTTTTGGGAACAACACTACTTAATTCTTAGTCATTTCCAAAGCACCTACCTGAAGGTCAATCCAACAAAAAGAAGAAAAGAGATATCATATATGAATTTTTCCCCTTTTCCATAAGTCATTTACTGAGATTTTTTTAAAACTCCCACATATCCCCGAGAGTAGAAGACATATAATATCAGTAGTTTGTGTTTAGGTAATGTGGATTATAGTAAAATAATCTGTCAATAACAGGTTCTGTCATATTTTCTCACTAAAGATGTGGTTGTATAGTATCAAAATGACAGAAAATTTAGGCAGAAGTTTACATTATTCTGTCTTTGTTTTGGAACCTTTAGCCTTCCCCTCCTAGTCTGTTTTATACTTCTCTGAAGTAGTGATACTTTCTCTCAACCCACCTTCTCTGAGGTCCTGTTTAAAGTGCTGGCAAAGAAAGATCTGATAAACTCATTCACACTAACAAATGATGGCAAAGCAGCCTAACCTGTCACCTCTCCCAAGATGGCTGTATATCTGAGACCTAAGTCCAGGAATGAACTTCAAATTGAAGAATTTTAGTTGTGTAGGAGGATGAAGCATTAGAGCTAGGCATGGTCCTATCAGAATATCACAAATAGGACTTATTCTACCTAAATATATGGCCAATATTACATAATGTTTTCAGTTAAAAGAACAGATACTCTCAGGAAATAGATTTCTGTGATGTAAGGGACAAATTTGTTTTTCAATGATATTTTAGAAATATGTCCCAATGAGGTAATCACCAGATTTTCATTTACACATATGTGACTACACAGTTCCAGATTTCAGAGGATTTTGTGGACCAGGCTGACCTTTTGACATCGTCACAATTCTATGGCTATTGTCTATAAAAATGTGTGAAGACATCGACAGATAACTGGATAAAGAAGATGTGGTATATATATAAAATGGAATACTACTCAGCCATAAAAAATGAAATAATGCCATTTGCAGTGACATGGATGGACCTAGAGATTGCCATACTGAGTGAAATAAGTCAGAAAGAGAAAGACAAAAAGACAAATATCATATGATATCACACATGTGGAATCTAAAATATGACACAAATGAACTTACCTATGAAACAGAAACAGACTCACAGATAAAGAGAACAGACTTATGTTGCCAGGGGAGGGGGTGTGGAGGAGGGAGGGATTGGGATTTGGGGTTAGCAGATGCAAACTATTATATATAGAATGGATAAACAGCAAGCTGCTACTGTATAGCACAGGGAACTATATTCAATATCCTGTGACAAACCATAATGGAAAAGAATATGAAAAAGAATGTGTGTGTGTGTATATATATATATATATATAAAACAATCACTTTGCTGTACAGCAGAAATTAACACATTGTAAATCAACTATATGTCAATAAAATACATTTTTTTTAAATGTGAGAAGATTTCAAAGGAAATGGTGGAAACTTATAAATTAAAGGTTTTTCAATATTGATCAGGCTGTAACATCTAATTAACATTTTGAAGGCTACCACTTCATTTAGATGAATGGCAGGCCTTGACTGGCAGCCACAAGACAGCTCATGAACATGATTACAACAAAGTAATTTGCCTTTGTCAGAGAGAGGCTTTCAGTAATAGTGTTCTCTTGGCTTAATAAAGTTAAGCACCACTTATAATGGGTACTTCACTTTGCTTCTCTCTATCATATAGCATGTTGGTTGTTCTGTTCTTAGAGCAGACATCTGCGTAGGTGTTCATTTGTTCTCTCCCACTGTGTAGGTACTTAAATTCTCAAGCTTCTAGCTATAAAATAGTTACACAAAATGCAGTGTGAATTTTTATAAGCTGGTATTCATCATCATCACCTAATGTACCAAAGATTTATACTTCCCAGTATCTTTTTTTTTTTAAGGTACGTGGGCCTCTCACTGTCGTGGCCTCTCCAGTTACGGAGCACAGGCTCTGGATGCGCAGGCTCAGTGGCCATGGCTTACGGGCCCAGTCGCTCCGTGGCATGTGGAATCTTCCTGGACCGGGGCACGAACCCATGTGCCCTGCATTGGCAGGCGGACTCTCAACCACTGCGCCACCAGGGAAGCCCCCAACATCATTTATTTTGACTCATGCATGTATGCATTGAAAAAGCCCTCTGTATTTCGATACAAGTGTTAAAAATATAATCACTGAAAAACATGAGCTATATAAGTTAAAAACAACTAGCTTCTGTCTTGAAACATCACAGAGAATTTATGAAATGCATAGACCATAGGAAGATATTTTAAATAATGACAGGTTTGATTACAATTTTATCAATAGTGATACATAACTTAGAAAGTTATTGCTAAAAAGTTTGATATTCTATTATTCCAAAGGTTATCTTTTTAAAAAACTTTTATATTGGAGTATCATTGATTAAGAATGCTGTTTAATTTCAGGTGTACAGCAAAGTGATTCAATTATACATATACAAGTATCTATTCTTTTTCAAATTCTTTTCCCATTTAGATTATTACAGAATATTGAGCAGAGTTCCCTGTGCTACACAGTAGGTTATGATTGGTTCTCTTTTTTTTTTTTTTTGGCTGTGCCACATAGCTTATGGGATCTTCCTGACCAGGGGTTGAACCCAGGCCACTACAGTGGAAGAACTGAGTCCTAACCACTGGACTGCCAGGGAATTCCCAGTTATCTATTTTAAACATAGCAGTGTATATATGTTAACCCCAAATAGAGTATTGAGTAGAGTCTGGTTTGGGTATCATAGAATGAGTTTGGGAGTGTTCCTTCCTCTGCAATGTTTTGGAATAGTTTCAGGATAGGTGTTAACTCTTCTCTAAATGTTTGATAGAATTCAACTGTGAAGCCATCTGGTCCTGGACTTGTGTTTGTTGGGAGTTTTTAAATCACAATTTCAATTTCAGAACTTGTGATTGGTCTGGTCATATTTTCTATTTCTTCCTGGTTCAGTCTTGGGAGACAGTATCTCTCTAATAATTTGTCCATTTCTTCTAGGTTTTCCATGTTATTGGTGTATAGGTGCTTGTACGATCCTTTGTATTTCTGTAGTGTCCATTGTAACTTCTCCTTTTTCATTTCTAATTTTATTGATTTGAGCCCTCCCCCTTTTTTTCTTGACGAATCTGGCTAAAGGTTTGTCAATTTAGTTTATCTGTTCAAAGAACCAGCTTTTAGTTTCAATGATCTGTTGCTTTCTTCATCTCTATTTCATTTATTTCTGCTCTGATCTTCATGATTTCTCTCCTTCTGCTAACTTTGGGTTTTGTTTGTTCTTCTTTCTCTACTTGCTTTAAGTGCAAGGTTAGGTTGTTTATTTGAGATAAGATTGTATTGCTATAAACTTCCTTCTTAGAACTGCTTTTGCTGCGTCCCATAGGTTTTGGATCATTGTGCTTTCGTTTTCATTTGTCTTTAGGTATTTTTTGATTTCCTCTTTGATTTCTTCAGTGATCCGTTGGTTGTTTAGTAGCATATTGTTTAGCCTCCATGTGTTTATGTTTTTTACAGGTTTTTTTTCTTGTAGTTGACTTCCAATCTCATAGCACTGTGGTCAGAAAAGATACTTGATATGATGTCAACTTTCTTAAATTTACTGAGGCTCACTTTGTCGCCCAGCATGTGATTGATCCTGGAGAATGTTCCATGTGCCCTTGAGAAGAATGTATATTCTTCTGCTTTTGGATGGAATGCTCTATAAATATCAATTAAGTCTATCTGGTCTAATATGTCATTTAAGGCCTGTGTTTCCTTATTCATTTTCTGTCCATTGATGAAAGTGGGGTGTTAAAGTCCCCCACTATTTATGGCTGTTAGTATTTGCCTTATATATTGAGGTGCTCCTATGTTGGATGCACATATATTTACAATTGTTATCTCTTCTTCTTGAATTGATTCCTTGATCATTGTGTAGTGTCCTTCTTTGTCTCTTATAACAGTCTTTATTTTAAAGTCTATTTTGTCTGATAGGAATATTGCTACTCCAGCTTTCTTTTGATTTCCGTTTGCATGGAATACCTTTTTTGAACCCCTTTCAGTCTGTATGTGTCCCTAGCTCTGAAGTGGGTCTCTTGTAGACAGTATATATACGGGTTTTGTTTTTGTATCCATTCAGCCAGTCTATGTCTTTTGGTTGGAGCATTTAATCCATTTATGTTTAAGGTAATTATCAGTAGGTACACTCTTATTGCCATCTTGTTAATTGTTTTGGATTTGCTTTTGTAGGTCTCTTTTCTTCCCTTCCTCTTTTGTTCCCTTCTCTTGTGATTTGATGACTAATTTTAGTGTTGTGTTTGAATTCCTTTTTCTTTTTTGTGTGTGTATCTAATGTAGATTTTCAGTTTGCAGTTACCAGGAGATTTTGATATAGCAGTCTATATATAAACAAGATGGTTTTAAGTTGCTGGTCTTTTAATTTCAAATGCATTTCCAATATCCTGCATTTGTGCTCTCCTCTTCTCACAATTGCTGGTTTTGACATCATATTTGTGTGCAGATGATTTCCTATTTTTACTGTATGTTTGCCTTTACCCAGTGAGCTTTTCCATTCGTAATATTCTTTTTTTTTTTTAAACATCTTTATTGGAGTATAATTGCTTTACAATGGTGTATTAGTTTCTGCTTTATAACAAAGTGAATCAGTTATACAAATACATATGTCCCCATGTCTCTTCCCTCTTGCATCATCCTCCCTTCAACACTCCCTATCCCACCTCTCTAGGTGGTCACAAAGCACTGAGCTGATCTCCCTCTGCTATGTGGCTGCTTCTCACTAGCTAGCTATTTTATATTTGGTAGTGTATATATGTCCATGCCACTCTCTCACTTTCTCCCAGCTTACACTTCCCCCTCCCCATGTCCTCAAGTCCATTCTTTAGGAAGTCTATGTCTTTATTCCCATCTTGTCCCTAGGTTCTTCATGACTTTTTTTTTTTTAGAATCCATATATATGTGTTAGCATACGGTATTTGTTTTTCTCTTTCTGACTTACTTCACTCTGTATGACAGACTCTAGGTCCATCCACCTCACTACAAATAACTCAATTTCGTTTCTTTTTATGGCTGAACATATTCCATTGCATATATGTGCCACATCTTCTTGATCCATTCATCTGTTGATGGACACGTAGATTGCTTCCATGTCTTGGCTATTGTACATAGAGCTGCAATGAACGTTTTGGTACATGATTCTTTTTGAATTATGTTTTTTTCAGGGTATATGCCCAGTAATGGGATTGCTGGGTTGTATGGTAGTTCTATTTTTAGTTTTTTAAGGAATCTCCATATTGTTCTCTATAGTGGCTGTATCAATTTACATTCCTACCAACAGTGCAAGGGGGTTCCCTTTTCTCCACATCCTCTCCAGCGTTTATTGTTTGTAGATTTTTTGATGATGGCCATTGTGACTGGTGTGAGATGATATCTCATTGTAGTTTTGATTTGCAACTATCTAATGATTAATGATGTTGAGCATTCTTTCATGTGTCTGTTGCCAATCTGTATATCTACTTTGGAAAATTGTCTATTTAGGTCTGCTGCCCATTTTTGGATTCAGTTGTCTGTTGTTTTGATATTGAGCTGCATGTAAAGTTTGGACATTAATCCTTTGTCAGCTGCTTCATTTGGAAATATTTTTTCCCATTCAGAGGGTCGTCTTTTCATATTGTTTTTTTTTTTTTTACATTTTTTTTTTAAATTCCGTATATATGTGTTAGCATACGGTATTTGTCTTTCTCTTTCTGACTAACTTCACTCTGTATGACAGACTCTAGGTCTATCCACCTCATTACAAATAGCTCAGTTTCGTTTTTTTTTATGGCTGAGTAATATTCCATTGTATATATGTGCCACATCTTCTTTATCCATTCATCCGATGATGGACACTTAGGTTGTTTCCAGCTTCGGGCTATTGTGAATAGAGCTGCAATGAACATTTTGGTACATGTCTCTTTTGGAATTATGGTTTTCTCAGGGTATATGCCTAGTAGTGGGATTGCTGGGTCATATGGTAGTTCTATTTTTAGTTTTTTAAGGAACCTCCATACTGTTCTCCATAGTGGCTGTACCAATTCACATTCCCACCAGCAGTGCAAGAGTGTTCCCTTTTCTCCACACCCTCTCCAGCATTTATTGTTTCTAGATTTCTTGATGATGGCCATCCTGACTGGTGTGAGATGATATCTCATTGTAGTTTTGATTTGCATTTCTCTAATGATTAATGATGTTGAGCATTCTTTCATGTGTTTGTTGGCAGTCTGTATATCTTCTTTGGAGAAATGCCTATTTAAGTCTTCTGCCCATTTTTGGATTGGGTTGTTTGTTTTTTTGCTATTGAGCTGCATGAGCTGTTTATAAATTTTGGAGATTAATCCTTTGTCAGTTGCTTCATTTGCAAATATTTTCTCCCATTCTGAGGGTTGTCTTTTGGTCTTGTTTATGGTTTCCTTTGCTGTGCAAAAGCTTTGAAGTTTCATTAGGTCCCATTTGTTTATCTTTGTTTTTATTTCCATTTCTCTAGGAGGTGGATCCAAAAGGATCTTGCTGTGATTTATGTCATAGAGTGTTCTACCTATGTTTTCCTCTAAGAGTTTGATAGTTTCTGGCCTTACATTTAAGTCTTTAATCCATTTTGAGCTTATTTTTGTGTATGGTGTTAGGGAATGATCTAATCTCAAACTTTTACATGTCCCTGTCCAGTTTTCCCAGCACCACTTATTGAAGAGGCTGTCCTTTCTCCACTGTACATTCCTGCCTCCTTTATCAAAGATAAGTTGGCCATATGTGCGTGGGTTTATCTCTGGGCTTTCTATCCTGATCCACTGATCTATCTTTCTGTTTTTATGCCAGTACCACACTGTCTTGATTACTGTAGCTTTGTAGTATAGTCTGAAGTCAGGGAGCCTGATTCCTCCAGCTCCGTTTTTCATTCTCAAGATTGCTTTGGCTATTCGGGGTCTTTTGTTTTTCCAAACAAATTTTGAAATTATTTGTTCTAGTTCTGTGAAAAATGCCAGTGGTAGTTTGATAGGGATTGCATTGAATCTGTAGATTGCTTTGGGTAGTAGAGTCATTTTCACAATATTGATTCTTCCAATCCAGGAGCATGGTATATCTCTCCATCTATTTGTATCATCTTTAATTTCTTTCATCAGTGTCTTATAATTTTCTGCATACAGGTCTTTTGTCTCCTTAGGTAGGTTTATTCCTAGATATTTTATTCTTTTTGTTGCAATGGTAAATGGGAGTGTTTTCTTGATTTCATTTTCAGATTTTTCATCATTAGTGTACAGGAATGCCAGAGATTTCTGTGCATTAATTTTGTATCCTGCTACTTTACTGAATTCATTGATTAGCTCTAGTAGTTTTTCGGTAGCATCTTTAGGATTCTCTATGTATAGTATCATGTCATCTGCAAACAGTGACAGCTTTACTTCTTCTTTTCCAATTTGGATTCCTTTTATTTCCTTTTCTTCTCTGATTGCTGTGGCTAAAACTTCCAAAACTATGTTGAATAAGAGTGGTGAGAGTGGGCAGCCTTGTCTTGTTCCTGATCTTAGTGGAAATGGTTTCAGTTTTTCACCATTGAGGACAATGTTGGCTGTGGGTTTGTCATATATGGCCTTTATTATGTTGATGAAAGTTCCCTCTATGCCTACTTTCTGCAGGGTTTTTATCATAAATGGGTGTTGAATTTTGTCGAAAGCTTTCTCTGCATCTATTGAGATGATCATATGGTTTTTCTCCTTCAACTTGTTAATATGGTGTATCACATTGATTGATTTGCGTATATTGAAGAATCCTTGCATTCCTGGAATAAACCCCACTTGATCATGGTGTATGATCCCTTTAATGTGCTGTTGGATTCTGTGTGCTAGTATTTTGTTGAGGATTTTTGCATCTATGTTCATCAGTGATATTGGTCTGTAGTTTTCTTTCTTTGTGACATCCTTGCCTGGTTTTGGTATCAAGGTGATGGTGGCCTCGTAGAATGAGTTTGGGAGTGTTCCTTCCTCTGATATTGTTTGGAAGAGTTTGAGAAGGATGGGTGTTAGCTCTTCTCTAAATGTTTGATAGAATTCGCCTGTGAAGCCATCTGGTCCTGGGCTTTTGTTTGATGGAAGATTTTTAATCACAGTTTCAATTTCAGTGCTTGTGATTGGTCTATTCATATTTTCTATTTCTTCCTGATTCAGTCTTGGCAGGTTGTGCATTTCTAAGAATTTGTCCATCTCTTCCAGGTTGTCCATTTTATGGGCATAGAGTTACTTATAGTAATCTCTCATGATCTTTTGTATTTCTGCAGTGTCAGTTGTTACTTCTCCTTTTTCATTTCTAATTCTATTGATTTGAGTCTTCTCCCTTCTTTTCTTGATGAGTCTGGCTAATGGTTTATCAATTTTGTTTATCTTCTCAAAGAACCAGCTTTTAGTTTTATTGATCTTTGCTATCGTTTCCTTCATTTCTTTTTCATTTATTTCTGATCTGATTTTTATGATTTCTTTCCTTCTGCTAACTTTGGGATGTTTTTGTTCTTCTTTCTCTAATTGCTTTAGGTGCAAGGTTAGGTTGTTTATTCGAGATGTTTCCTGTTTCTTAAGGTGGGATTGTATTGCTATAAACTTCCCTCTTAGAACTGCTTTTGCTGCATCCCATAGGTTTTGGGTCGTCGTGTCTCCATTGTCATTTGTTTCTAGGTATTTTTTAATTTCCTCTTTGATTTCTTTAGTTATCACTTCGTTATTAAGTAGTGTATTGTTTAGCCTCCATGTGTTTGTATTTTTTACAGCTCTTTTCCTGTAATTGATATCTAGTCTCATAGCACTGTGGTCAGAAAAGATACTTGATACAATTTCAATTTTCTTAAATTTACCAAGGCTTGATTTGTGACCCAAGATATGATCTATCCTGGAGAATGTTCCATGAGCACTTGAGAAAAATGTGTATTCTGTTGTTTTTGGATGGAATGTCCTATAAATATCAATTAAGTCCATCTTGTTTAATGTATCATTTAAAGCTTGTGTTTCCTTATTTATTTTCATTTTGGAAGATCTGTCCATTGGTGAAAGTGGGGTGTTAAAGTCCCCTACTATGATTGTGTTACTGTCAATTTCTCCTTTTATGGCTGTTAGTATTTGCCTTATGTACTGAGGTGCTCCTATGTTTGGTGCATAAATATTTACAATTGTTATATCTTTTTCTTGGATCGATCCCTTGATCATTATGTAGTGTCCTTCTTTGTCTCTTCTAGTAGTCTTTATTTTAAAGTCTATTTTGTCTGATATGAGAATTGCTACTCCAGCTTTCTTTTGGTTTCCATTTGCATGGAATATCTTTTTCCATCCCCTTACTTTCAGTCTGTATGTGTCTCTAGGTCTGAAGTGGGTCTCTTGTAGACAGCATATATATGGGTCTTGTGTTTGTATCTATTCAGCCAATCTGTGTCTTTTGGTGGGAGCATTTAGTCCATTTACATTTAAGGTAATTATCGATATGTATGTTCCTATTCCCATTTTCTTAATTGTTTTGGGTTCGTTATTGTAGGTCTTTTCCTTCGTTGTGTTTCTTGCCTAGAGAAGTTCCTTTAGCATTTGTTGTAAAGCTGGTTTGGTGGTGCTGAACTCTCTCAGCTTTTGCTTGACTGTAAACGTTTTAATTTCTCCATCAAATCTGAATGAGATCCTTGCTGGGTAGAGTAATCTTGGTTGCAGGTTTTTCTCTTTCATCACTTTAATTATGTCCTGCCACTCCCTTCTGGCTTGTAGAGTTTCTGCTGAGAGATCAGCTGTTATCCTGATGGGGATTCCCTTGTGTGTTATTTGTTGTTTTTGCCTTGCTGCTTTTAATATGATTTCTTTGTGTTTAATTTTTGACAGTTTGATTAATATGTGTCTTGGCGTATTTCTCCTTGGATTTATTCTGTATGGGACTCTCTGTGCCTCCTGGACTTGATTAACTATTTCCTTTCCCATATTAAGGAAGTTTTCAACTATACTCTCTTCAAATATTTTCTCAGTCCCTTTCTTTTTCTCTTCTTCTTCTGGAACCCCTATAATTCGAATGTTGGTGCGTTTAATGTTGTCCCAGAGGTCTCTGAGACTGTCCTCTGTTCTTTTCATTCTTTTTTCTTTATTTTGCTCTGCAGCAGTTATTTCCACTATTTTATCTTCCACCTCACTTATCCGTTCTTCTGCCTCAGTTATTCTGCTATTGATCCCATCTAGAGTATTTTTTATTTCATTTATTGTGTTTTTAATCGATGCTTGATTCATCTTCAGTTCTTCTAGGTCCTTGTTAACTGTTTCTTCCATTTTGTCTATTCTATTTCCAAGATTTTGGATCTGGGAAAGAGAATCTTGGATCATCTTTACCATCATTATTCTGAATTCTTTTTCAGGTAGACTGCCTATTACCTCTTCATTTGTTAGATCTGGTGGGTTTTTATCTTGCTCCTTCTCCTGCTGTGTGTTTTTCTGTCTTCTCATTTTGCTTATGTTACTGTGTTTGGGGTCTCCTTTTTGCAGGCTGCAGGTTTGTAGTTCCTGTTGTTTTTGGTGTTTGTCCCCAGTGGCTAAGGTTGGTTTAGTGGGTTGTGTAGGCTTCCTGGTGGAGGGGACTAGTGCCTGTGTTCTGGTGGATGAGGCTGGATCTTGTCTTTCTGGTGGGCAGGTCCACGTCTGGTGGTGTGTTTTGGGGTGTCTGTGGACTTTTTATGATTTTAGGCCGCCTCTCTGCTAATGGGTGGCGTTGTGTTCCTGTCTTGCTAGTTGTTTGGCATAGGGTGTCCAGCACTGTAGCTTGCTGGTCGTTGAGTGAAGCTGGGTGCTGGTGTTGAGATGGAGATCTCTGGAAGATTTTCGCCGTTTGATATGTGGAGCTGGGAGGTCTCTTGTGGACCAGTGTCCTGAAGTTGGCTCTCCCACCTCAGAGGCACAGCACTGACTCCTGGCTCCTCAATTTGGGATGATTTGTTGTCTATTCATGTATTCCACAGATGCAGGGTACATCAAGTTGATTGTGGAGCTTTAATCCGCTGCCTCTGAGGCTGCTGGGAGAGGCCTCCCCTTCTCCTCTTTGTTCTCACAGCTCCCGGGTCTCAGCTTTGGACTTGGCCCCGCCTCCGCGCGCAGGCCGCCGGAGGGCGTCTGCTCTTCGCTCAGACAGGACAGGGTCAAAGGAGCAGCCTCTTTGGGGACTCTGGCTCACTCAGGCCGGGCGGGAGGGAGGGGCACGGAGTGCGGGGCGAGCCTGCAGCGGTAGAGTTCGGCGTGACGTTGCACCAGCCCGAGGCGTGCCGTGCGTTCTCCCAGGGAAGCCGCCCCTGGATCCCGGGACCCCGGCAGTGGCGGGCTGCACAGGCTCCCGGAAGGGCGGTGTGGACAGTGACCTGCGCTCGTACACAGGCCTCTTGGCGGCGGCAGCAGCAGCCCCAGCGTCCCACGCCCGTCACTGGGCTCCGCGCTTTCAGTCGTGACTCGCGCCCGTCTGTGGAGCCCCTTTAAGCAGCGCTCTTAATCCCCTCTCCTCGCGCACCAGGAAACCAAGAGGGAAGAAAAAGTCTCTTGCCTCTTCGGCAGCTCCAGAGTTTTCCTGGACTCCCTGCCGGCTAGCTGTGGCACATTAGCCCCCTTCAGGCTGAGTTCTCGCCGCCAGCCCCAGTCCTCTCCCTGCGCTCCGACCGAAGCCCGAGCCTCAGCTTCCAGCACCGCCCGCCCTGGTGGGCGAGCAGACAAGCCTCTCGGGCGGGTGAGTGCCGCTCGGCACCGATCCTCTGTGCGGGAATCTCTCCGCCTTGCCCTACCCAGGTATGTGGGGAGTTTCTTGCCTTTTGGGAGGTCTGGGGTCTTCTGCCAGCATTCAGTAGGTGTTCTGTAGGAGTTGTTCCACGTGTAGCTGTATTTCTAGTGTATCCGTGGGGAGGAAGGTGATCTCCGCGTCTTACTCTTCCGACATCTTACCCGGAAGTCCATTTGTAATATTCTTGTTTCTAGTTGTGGTGTTCTCTTTTCCACCTAGAGAAGTTCCTTTACCATTCATTGCAAAGCTGGTCTGGTGGTGCTGAATTCTCTTAGCTTTTGCTTGTCTGTAAAGCTTTTGATTTCTCCATTGACTCTGAATGAGAGCCTTGCTGGGTAGAGTATTCTTGGTTGTAGGTTCTTCCCTTTTGTCACTTTAAATATAGCCTGCCACTCCCTTCTGGTCTGCAGAGTTTCTGCTAAGAAATCAGCTGATAACCTTATGGGAATTCCCTTGTATGTTATTTGTTGCTTTTCCCTTGTTGCTTTTAATATTTTTTCTTTGCCTTTCATTTTTGTTAATTTGATTACTATGTGTCTCAGCTTGTTCCCCCTTGGGTTGATTACTATGTGTCTCAGCTTGTTCCTGCCTGGGACTCTCTACACTTCTGGACTGGGGTGACTATTTCCTTTCCCATGTTAGGGAACTTTTCAGCTATTATTTCTTCAAATATTTTCTCAGGTCCTTTCTCTTTCTCTTCTCCTTCTGGGACCCCTGTAATGCAAATGTTGGTGCATTTAATGTTATCCCAGAGGTCTCTTAGACTGTCCTCATT
This sequence comes from Mesoplodon bidens, assembly GCF_964165515.1. Lineage (NCBI taxonomy): Eukaryota > Metazoa > Chordata > Mammalia > Artiodactyla > Ziphiidae > Mesoplodon > Mesoplodon bidens. The sequence continues at coordinate 109,644,792 of NC_138178.1, forward strand.
TCTTTTCATTCTTTTGTCTTTATTCTGTTCTGTGGCAGTGATTTCACCATTCTGTCTTCCAGCTCACTTACCTGTTCTTCTGCCTCAGTTATTCTGCTATTGATTCCTTCTAGCATATTTTTCATTTCAGTTACTGTATTGTTCATCTCTGTTTGTTCTTTAGTTCTTCTAGGTCTTTGTTAAACATTTCTTGTATCTTCATTATCTGTGCCTCCATTGTTTTTCCAGGATCTTGGATCATCTTTACTACCATTACTCTGAATTCTTTATTGGGTATATTGCCTATCTCCACCTCACTTAGTTGCTCTTCTGGGGTTTTATCTTGTTCCTTCATCAGGGACCTATTCCTCTGCCATCCCATTTTGTGTAACTTTCTGTGATTGTGGTTTCTATTCCACAGGCTGCAGGGTTGTGGTGCTTCTGGCTTCTGCTGTGTGCCGCCCTGGTGGATGAAGCTGTCTAAGAGGCTTATGCAGGCTTCCTGGTGGGAGGGACTGGTTCCTGCCCACTGGTGGGTGGAGCTGGGTCTTGTCCCTCTGGTGGGCAAGGCCATGCTCAGGAAGACTTTAAATGGCCTGTCTGCTGATGGGTGGAGCTGTGTTCCTGCCCTGCTGGTTGTTTGGCCTGAGGCATCCCAGCACTGGAGCCTACAGGCTGTTGGGTGGGTCCAGATCTTGGGGAGAAAAGGGCGGCCTCCAGGAGGGCTCATGTCAATGAGTACTCTCCAGAACTACCGCTGCCAGTTTCTTTGGCCCTGCAGTGAGCCACAGCTGCCCCCTGCCTCTGCACGACACCCTCCAACACTAGCAGCTAGGTCTGGCCCACTCTCTCATAAAACCACTGCTTTTTTCCTGAGTCCTGGTACACACAAGACCTTGTGTGAACCCTCCAAGAGTGAAGTTTCTGTTTCCCCCAGTCCTGTGGAATTCCTGTGATCAAACCCCACTGGCCTTCACTACCGGATTCTCTGGGGGCTCTTCCTCCCAATTCCAGATCCCCAGGGTGGGGAGCCTGAAGTAGAGCTCAGAACATTCACTCCTTTGGGAAAACTTTTGTGGTATAATTATTTTCCAGTTTGTGGGTTGCCCACCCAGTGGGTATGGGATTTGATTTTATCGTGATTGCACCCCTTCTACTGTCTCATTGTGGCTTCTTCTTTGTCTTTGGATGTAGGGTATCTTTTCTGGTAGGTTCCATCATTTTTTGTCAATGGTTGTTCAGAAGTTAGTTGTGATTTTGCTGTTTTCGTAAGAAGAGGTGAGCTCACAGCCTTCCACTCCTCCATCTTGTTTCTGTCCCCAAAAGTAAATTATCTTAACTGAACATCTTTGGTTTGGGATCCTCAAAAGTATAGAATAAGATTTAGATTTGTCCTTTGAATTTTTTTAAATGTCATTCTACTCTAAAATTACTCTCATGTAACAGTCAATCATTACATACTTTAAGTTGAATAAAAAGTATAGTAATTTATCTCTAAGTTGAACTTGGATACAGAATCTTGTAAGATTTTTATTCTTGATTTAAGTAATGATAATATATATTTGGAAAATATTCATTGTTACCTGAAGCATTACTTGTACAGTATCAGTATGAAGCCCTCTCCCCTTTTTTTTTAACTTCATTAATTTTTTTGTTCTTTCTAGCCTCCTTATATGTAATTTTTCTGTCTTGGGAAGACTGTTGAAACATCAAAGTAAGGTCTCCTAGGAATGCTTGTATTTCTGAAAGCCTGGTCTTATCCACTCTGCCTTTGTCTCCCTTGCATTTTTGTGTAAGCCAGTGACACACCAGGTCTGAAGGAATATGTGATGGAGGAAACCTAGCACAAGAGCCAAAATAATGGGTAGATAAACTGGGTAAAATAGATATTTGAAAAGACATGTAAACACTGGAAATTACATGGGCTTTTTCACAACAGGACACCTTATTTCTTCAACTTGACAATTAAACAACAGCTATCTCTCTCCTATGAACTTTTCTTCAAAACACATTTTAAACTTGAGAATCATAGTGAAAAGGTATTGCTTTTATCCAGGGCTACAGGGAAATTTTGCAAGGGTTACTTAATGGAGGAAGGGGCACAGAGCTGGTGAAATTTTGAACATTAGACAAGAGATGAATTTACCTACCAACAAGGGGAATTCAGAATGACCCTTGATTACAAGGTAGTGTGTTTTTAGATGTATGTTTGCTTATCTATAATGTTAGGCAGAAAAATTCCCAATTACTTCTCGTGTTTACTATAAGGTAATTTTGAGAAATTATCAGCAGAAGATTTTATAATTCAAACAAGTAACTTAAAGACACTGGAGTGGTTTACACAGTGTGTAAACTTACAGAATAATATGCCACAAAGATTTAGGAGTACACATTATTTGTTTGGCTTATAATATGGCTCATGTTGAGTATGGATGATGTTACTGTGCTATTGTACCTAATAGTTACGTTAATTGTTATGGCTTTGGATTTCAGAAGGGAGAGTAACTGCGCTCAGGTTTAACCTCGTTTTTGGAAGATGAAGTGCATTTAAAGCACCCCTAGTTGTACATCTGCACATGATTCTAAATAACAGGAAATCTAGTTGGGAGAGAGGCCATGCCAGAATGAAGGAGTAACCTTCAGTGCCATAGCAACTATTTACTCATGTCACTGGGCCTGGTAAGGACAGTACCAGGGAAATTTTGGAGGAGGAAATATTGCTAATACCTGCCTCTGATTTAACAAGGGGTAAGCCCTAAGGGATGCATATCTCTAGGATCAGGCAGAGCCTTCTAGGTTTTAACTATAGATATTTACTATATCTATATCTGTATCCATATCTATGTTATCTGTCTATATTAGAAATATAATTACACAGGAGATATCACTCATGCTAATATTTACCCAGGACCCAGTCTAATTTGGAAGACATGGAGCCTTTTTCACTCATATAAACTTCATTTTCAGAACTAGGAAGAGTAGTTACTACCACCTGTCCTTTGATCCTGACCTTCTCAAATTCTTGGACTCTTTTTTTTTTTAATTTTTATTGAAGTATAGTTGCTTTACAATGTTGTTAGTTTCTACTGTACAGCAAAGTGAATCAGCTGAATGTATAAATATATCCCCTTTTTTTTGGATTTCCTTCCCATTTAGGTCACCACAGAACACTGAGTTCCCTGTGCTATACAGTAGGTTCTCATTTGTTATCTATTTTATACATAGTATAAATAGTGTATATATGTCAATCTCAATCTCCCAATTCCTCCCAACCCCCTTTGCCCCTTGATATCCATGTTTGTTCTCTACATCTGTGTCTCTATTTCTGCTTTGGAAATAAGATCTTCTATACCATTTTCCTAGATTCCACGTATATGCGTTAATATACAATATTTCTTTTTCTCTTTCCGACTTATTTCACTCTGTGTGACAGTCTCTAGGTCCATCCACATCTACAGATGACCCAAATTTTTTCATTTTTATGGCTGAGTAATATTCGACTGTATATGTGTACTACATCTTCTTTATCCACTCCTCTGTTGATGGACATTTAGGTTGCTTCCATGTCCTGGCTATTGTAAATAGAGCTGCAATGAACATTGTGGTACATGACTCCTTTTGAATTATGGTTTTCTCAGGGTATATGCACAGTAGTGGGATTGCTGGGTTGTATGGTAGTTCTATTTTTAGTTTTTTAAGGAACCTCCATACTGTTCTCCATAGTGGCTGTATCAATTTACATTCCCACCAACAGTGCATGAGGGTTCCCTTTTCTCCACATCTTCTCCAGCATTTATTGTTTGTAGATATTTTGATGATGTCCATTCTAACTGCTGTGAGGTGATACCTCATTGGAGTTTTGATTTGCATTTCTCTAATAATTAGTGATGTTGAGCATTTGCAGAAAACTATAAGATACTGATGAAAGAAATAAAAGACAGACAACACAAACAGATGGCGAGATATACCATGTTCTTGGATTGGAAGAATCAGTATTGTGAAAATGACTATACTACCCAAAGCAATCTACAGATTCAATGCAATTCCTATTAAATTACCAATGGCATTTTTCACAGAACTTGAACAAAAAAATTTTACAGTTTGTATGGAAACACAAAAGACCCCGAATAGCCAAAGCAATATTGAGAAAGAAAAACGGAGCTGGAGGAATCAGGTTCCCTGACTTCAGACTATACTACAAAGCTACAGTAATCAAGACAATTTGGCACTGGCATAAAAACAAATATAGATCAATGGTACAGGATAGAAAGCCCAGAGATAAACCCACGCACCTATGGCCAACTAATCTATGACAAAGGAGGCAAGGATATACAATGGAAAAAGGACAGCCTCTTCAAGAAGTGGTGCTGGGAAAACTGGACAGCTACATGTAAAAGAATGAAATTAGAACACTCCCTAACACCATACACAAAAATAAAGTCAAAATGGATTAGAGAGCTAAATATAAGACTGGACACTATAAAACTCTTCGAGGAAAACATAGGCAGAACACTCTCTGACATAAATCACAGCAAGATCTTTTTTGACCCACCTCCTAGAATAATGAGAATAAAAATAAAAATAAACAGATGGGACCTAATTAAACTTAAAAGCTTTTGCACAGCAAAGGAAACCATAAACAAGATGAAAAGACAACCCTCAGAATGGGAGAAAATATTTGCAAACGAAGCAACTGACAAAGGATTAATCTCCAAAATATACATACAGCTCGTGCAGCTCAATATCAAACTGCTCATGCAGTTTGTTTTTTTCACTCCAAACAAAATTGAGTTGGGGAAACCTTTTCTAGTATTTTATAGTATTACTTTCACATCCAATTTAGGAACATAAATTCAAAAATACAAAGTTATGGAAAGGAGTTAAATACAATTTGTTTTGCTTCTATTCACCTTATTTTATTTTATTCTATTTTTGAAAACTAATCTGCCTTCAATAGAAAACCAATAACTTTGTATGAACTGAATAGATGGAAAAACATATTGGTCAAGGGCCTACCCAGCAATATAGTTTTGCCATCTACAGATCCAAATGTACTAAAACACACTAAAATGAATGCACAGTATGCACTAGAATGAATCCACTGTGAGATTTCATTCCAAACCCAGGATGTTCTGTGACCCTTATTTGAACAGCCTATAGGAGTGGCTGTTTATACAGGTGGCCAGAGAAACAACTACTCTCCAAGTATTTGGACAACCAGATCTAATAAATTTCTTCCTCAGTAGTTTATTGTAGGCACTGGAGATGGAAGTTGGACACTTGAGATACTAAAGAAATCACAAGTAATCAGGAGGTTAGCTTTAAATGAGGTGCTAGATACTAATGCAAGATTAAAAATGCCATACTGTTATGATCTAAAATATCAAAGTAGCTATTTTGTCAATTGTAGTTAGCTCAAAGGATATTACCATTTCTCAATATTTCATCTATTCTTAATCACTGGCAAAACATCTGACCATTCATAAGTAGATTTGGGTAACAAAATAAGGCTATTTATATACATTAGCAAGCTGCATTTATACTCAGGTACCTGTAATAAATAAGATGTATCTCTTAAAGTTATTCACTGCAAGATGGATGACTGTACAAAAGCATAAATCAGGTTTTGGTTTAGCCATTGGTAAAATGGAAATAAGGATTGTATTTATTTCAGTTGGCTATCTGGGGATTAAGTGAAATAATAGAGTTAAAATGTTTAACATGCCTTGTACAAAGCAAGCTTTCAACAGATTTTAGTTATCATTAGTTTCTTTTTAGTTACTAGTATGTTCAACTATATTTATATAGTAATCACTTAAGTGATCTTCATTATTCTGAATAACCCCTTTTGTTATGACCTCTAACCAATTTAGCAAAACTACAAAATTTCTCAAAGTAATCTGGAACTCTAATAGTTTCTTACCTCTGCAAAATAGCAATGGTGAGATGCCATTCTTCTGAACCATATTTTACACCAATGCATGTCTATTAACTCATTCCTTGACCATTTCAGAAGCTTCTCTTAAGTCATTCTAGCAAGTCCACCTGTGTTTCAGTTCGGCACAACAAATATCTATTGTTTACTGTGTTCAAAACATAAGTAAAATATGACCCTTCTTTTCAAAGAGTTTGTTAGCTGTGTATAATTTATATTATTAACCTAGACATATAGTTTAAATGAGCCTGCCTCCATAATGTTATAACTAACCTCTAAGTTTAGATTAACTCTAATTGTTAACCTTAACAGAATTATAGTCCATCTTTTCAAATACTATGTGTCCTTATTACCATATTTACAGATGAAGGAACTGAAACAATAAAGGTCAAGTTGAGTTGCTCCATGATTAATGAAGCAAAAAGTAGAACTAACTGTCTCCTATTATGTTTAACCAAGAGCTCCAGAGATAGTAAATTGTGAACAATTTAAATTAAATTGAAGTGCTGAAACTTATTGGAGCAATTTTGAGATAGGTATTCTAGTTAATAAAGGATGCCCAGACACAATTTCAGTTATGTATAGCATGGGTTATACACTAAGAATGGTATAGTTTGCTTCAAACAATGATTAAAAAATAGAAATAGTACCCATCAATGGATATATTTTCTTTTTGAATTTACTGACAAAAAAAGGTGCAGATGGCACCCCAAATAAGAGACTGGCACGGACCAGTATCTTCTCTGTGAAAATGACTAATGTATCATACACTTCTGCCAGAAATACATAAAGAGACTGCCAAAAATGATCATATCATTATCAGCTAGTGTTCCCAATTGTTCACTGTTTGTGTCACATATGGATCTTCTGAATTGCAGAACTCCTACCTAAAGAAACCCTAATATCATTATAAAACATGAACTTTTGCATGTTTTTAAAATGTTTTAAGGAAACTGAATTTGTTCTACTGTAAACAAACATTTTCCTGGTGTCAATAAAAAAAATAACAGTGCAAAAAAATGAATGACATTCAAGTTTCAAAAGTTATATTTGTAAGCCAAATTAGAATATAAAAAAAATTTGATCTAAATGTCTGTATAAATGAATAAGTTTTGTTCTTTCAGCTACTGTATATTTTTGCTAACAGACATCTACCAAACATCTAGCTCTAACCATTTGGTCACATAGGGTCATTGATTTCTCTCAATTTGCGATGCTTTAATAAAGATTAATTGAATGGCATGGTGCAATGTACCTAATTCCCATAATATACCCTATGGCATTAACACAGAATATAAAATAAGAGGTTAGTCTGGTTATATATTACACATTAAGCATCTTTCATCTTTTAGTTTCTCATTAGTGAAACCCTGGACCGCAAAGTTAGCTGGTTTTCACATATATATATATATATATATATATATATATATATATATACACACACACACACACACACACACACACAATCAGACAAGGAAGTGAATAGTGATATACACATTTACACAAACACATACATGCATGTATATATATACACACACACAACCTTTTATACTATCAATTATAAAATGAGAGATTGAGACCTAGATCAGTTTTATATGTAAAATATTTCAAGAGAAAAATGATAGTTGGATACAGAAAAGTGTAATTTGAAAAGTAGTCTTGTGGGATGGAGGATGGGTGAATAGGTGAGAATTTTTAGGACAAGGAAATATTCTGTATGATACTGTAATGGGGGATATATGATACTGTGTGTTTATCAAACCCATAGAACTTTATAGTGCAGAGTGAAACAATGTATGAATTTTTTTTTTAATTAGGAAGTCAAGGGATCACAGGATGGATGCAGAATGTGACCCAAAAAATCTAACTATACTACAAATGTAAGAAATAATCTCACTGAAGAAGGTAAGGGGAAAATGCTGCAATAAGGAGCCAGAAATGAGTGGCCTCTTTAGGACTAAAAGCAAAAGGAACTGTGCATAAGTAGTATGCCCTGGATCATAAGTTGATTAGGGTTAACAATTCTGAAACCACTATACATGTATACTAAAATTAGATAATTAAGTGAATGGGTGGTGTATGGTGAGAGCCAGATTTCTCACTGTTGGAATGGGAAGTTATAGATAAGCAAGAAAAGGCCAGAATGATTCATGTGGTAATGGATTAGATTTGGAGACATCAATTTGAACATCTATCTATCTAATTTTATATATATATTAAAGAGAGAGAAAGAGAGAGAGAATATGTTGCTCTGTCCGCTGAAAGGGCCTAAAAGCAATGACATCCCAGTAGCAATCAGTATAACTAGTACCCAGATCTTGGTCTAACACAATTCTCCAATAAAAGGATCCAGAGTTCCTTGGAAAAACTGCTGATTCTACAACTGGGCAGGAAATGTACAAAGTGAGGCTAGAGTATATTGTACTGCTGAAAGATAAGAAAGTGCTAAAACACACACACACACACACACACAATGATGGGGGTATGTCAAGGGGACATAGTAGCCAACTGAAAGAATTCCCAATGGCCAAAACTGGAACAACTTGAGCAACAAAATAAATAAAATAGTACTAGATTATAGCCCAAAATATAAATATTCATGAATCCATACTAATATATAAATGATTGAATAAATAAAAGAAACAAAATAGACAAATCCACCATGCAAAAGATTTCCAAATATGTATATGCTTCATCCTCGAAGAGGTGGAAGATAACTCTCCATTTCTTAAGTTTAGGTTTCTCATTATGACTCTTTTCCAAAGAATACAGAACATACTGGGGAGGTTTTAAAAAAAGGTGTTCAGTAGAGAAACCTAACCAACACTACCTCATCCAGGTGATCAAGGACAACATCAACAATAATAAATCACGTTGAAAGTACGTATCATTGGGCTTCCCTGGTGGCGCAGTGGTTGAGAGTCCGCCTGCCGATGCAGGGGACACGGGTTCGTGCCCTGGTCCGGGAGAATCCCACATGCCGCGGAGCGGCTGGGCCCGTGAGCCATGGCCGCTGAGCCTGCGCGTCCGGAGCCTGTGCTCTGCAACGGGAGAGGCCACAACAGTGAGAGGCCCGCGTACCGCAAAAAAAAAAAAAAAAAAAAAGAAAGTACATATCATTGATATAATATGATGAAAACGGCACTTTACTTCTGTGGTCTTCCTCCTAAAATCTCATAACCCCAGTTTAATTGCAATAAATTCATCAGACAAATTCTATCTAAGTGACATACTACAAAATACCTGACCAACAGTCCTCAAAACTGTCAGGGTCATCAAAAACAAGGAAATTCTGAGAAACCATCACATCATGAGGAATCCAAGGAGACATGACAACTAAATGTAAGGATCCTGGAAAAGAAAAAGTTATTAGGTAAAATGTAAGTAAACCTGAATAAAGTATGGACTTTAGTTAGTACTGATGTATCAGTATTGGTTCATTAATTGTGTCAAATACCATACTAATACAAGATGCTAATAATGGAGTATACTGGGTGTGAGTTATGTGGGAACTCTCTGTACTGCTTTTGTAAATATAAATCAATTTTAAAACATAAGTTTATTTAACGAAAAAATGGTCTTGTAGATGAATTGAATTATGAATGGGCTTAAATGTTGTGTTGTTATTGAGTACAAAATAAATGAAGGTTGTAATTTAACAGACCAGAGCTCAGTGGAAAACTTATTTGAACATTGACTTGAAACCCCTGTTCAGCAAAAAGCATGTCAGGGCTCCAACAAGAGTGAGCTGTCACAGTGCCATGTAGCAGATGGGTGTGAATGCACATAACCGGGAAACAAAACCCCAGGACCAGTTGGAAATAATCATAGGATTCCCAGTCCAGAATGTCCAAATTGTGACAGACTTTTTATTTTTTATTTTAGTAAACTCAGTTTATTGAATTAATTTCAAAGGATGTTATAGGTTACAAGCACACTCAATGTAGTGATTAGAAAACAGTAAAAGCTTCTTGCTGGCTTGGGCCATGAAATCACTCCTGCCTTTAAAAGAAAAAAAAAGAAAGAAAAGTTCCTGGTTATCTTCCATCACATGCACTCTAGGGTCCCTTTCAGCTCAATTGTTTGAAGATTCTAATTTCTAGTATAAGACCCTATATCCAAAAAAACAAAGCACATATCTAAGAAATACTGTTGTGATAAAACTACAGTGACCTTGGAAGCAACCCAAATGTCCATCAATCAATGAATAAGTAAACAAGATGTGACATATCCATACAATGTAATTGTTCAGCCATAAAAAGCAAGGAAGAACTGATACATGCTACAACGTGGATGAACCTTGAAAACATTATGCTGAGTGAAAGAAGCCAGGCACAGAGACTACATATTGTATGATTCCATTTATATGAAATGTTCAGAATAGGTAAATCCATAGAGTGGCAAAAGATTAGTGGTTGCCAGGGGCTGAGGCAGATGGGAGGATTGGGGGCAGTAATGACTAAGAGGCACAGGGTTTCTTTTGGGGGTGATTAAACTTTTGAAATTGATTGTGATGATGGTTTTACAACTCTGACTATACCGTTAAATGACACACCTTCAATGAGTGAATTGCATGGTATGTGAATTACATTTCACTAAAGCTCTTCCATTAAAAATGGGAAAAAAAAAACAAAAACAAAAACTACAGTGACCTTAAGGGGACAGAGTATGCCCTTCCAAAATCATATTAAAGTGTTATCAGGTAGATCTCCAACAGTCATCATGTCCTTTTAGTATTAGGAAATCTGCCTGCTTTATTGCTGAGCATATAGCTTAGATATATTACATCTCTGTTCATGAAGAATTCTGAATGAGCTTATCATTACCCAAACTTTATGGGTAACAAGAAAGTCTTACAACTCCAATTACATTATATTTACACCTTTTCCCAGAATAACCTTGCTGCATATCAAAATAACCTTGTCCATTCATATTTTCATTAAAATTGTATTATTATTACTACTAAGTCACATATAGAGGTATCTTCAATAATTTTCATCACATTAGAACAGCAAACCCAGCAGTTGACTGAATTGACAACAGCAGTTGACACAGCCACATATATCACATTCTTTCCAAATGCTTTATGAGAAAAGAAATTAAAAAAAAAAATAAAAACAGTGTTCTGAGGCCCCAGGTAAGTTGCCATGGGCCCACAAAAATGTGTAACAGGCCCCAAAAGACCTTCCTTTTTTTGCCCTTATGTTTTACTTTCCTGGTGGAATTCTGCATATGTTTCCCTCAGAAATATACCAGTAATATCTGAAACCAGTGAAGTGGAGAGTGTTACAACACTATGAACTTTGTGAGAAACAATATAGTAGTTTAATACATGGGCTCTAGAACCATACTTCCTGTTCTGCATCTCAAACCCTTCATCCGCTAGCTGTGTGACACTGACGAAGTTACTAAACCTCTCCGTTTCATTTTCTTTATCTGCAAAATGTTACCATGTCATCATTTAACAATATGTTCTCTATCAATCACTAATGCACATAGGAACTCTTCTATAAGAGCACAGTGCCTATAGCAAGCTAAAAGTTTGTGGAATGAAGGAATAAATGAATGAATGAGTCAATAGTAGTAGAAAAAGCCAGAGTGAATATGCACAACAGGAAATATGAGTGGAACCAGTGGAAATTGTGAGTGGTAAATGGAACTTTAGCAATCATAATGGTAGTAGATTTCTATCTACTATTTGCAGTGTTGCCAGTTTGCCAATATTGGAGCCAGCGGAGCTAATATTGTCAGCCTTCTTTCTGGAGATATATCTGAAATGTTAGCCATGTTTCCTCAACTTACTTCCACTCAAGATGAAACTTCATCAGCTTCACACCTAATACAGGTGGTTCCCAGGCTTTCAGTAAATTTAAGGTAATTTATGATTTCATCTTTCTCAATTTTCAATCAAGTAAAGTTATCTAACAAGAGTGGAAGTTACACATGGAAACATTTTATTTTGAGGTTTCATTAGGATGCATAAATTCACAGGCCCTCCCAATCTCCATCCAGTTTTGCAAGTAATTGAAAGAAGTGACTCAACATATGTGGATACCAGTTTTTAGGTTAGCAAATGGGGCATAGCATTTTAAATGTTTTAAATGAGGAACATTAACAGTGTTATAATTTAATTTCTAATGATGAACCTGATTTCCCTTTCAAAATGAAGATAATATCCTGTGGTAAACATGAAAAAATGGAGGGTGTGGCAGAAAGCTCATTATAGCATATGAGGCAGGACATCTGTTTTCCAGGGCCCTATTCATTACCTACAGGTAATGAATTTTATTTAATTCACTTGGCCTCAGTTTCTTCATCCATAGAACAGGAAAAATCATTATGCACCTACATAAAGGCAGAAGCTTAAACAAATCCTTACATTCGTTTACTGTCTATTAACCCGCTACAATGTGCCAAATTTAGACTTTTTCCTACTTCTTTAGCTGCTCCCATGAGACCCCACACAGATGTGAACTAGGAAGGGAGGACTGGTATAATCATGGTGGGTGTCATGGGGTATGGCAGCTTACTCATGCAGCTCACTTGTACAACTGGTACTACTTGGGCTCGATCCCAATGTCCCATTTCCATCTTAGAATGGGCTGTTGCTGAGTACATCTGACTTGGACTTGGCAGGCCTGATGGAATCTAGCTTGTAATGAGCATATCCAGATGCATGTTCACTGGCGTTTGCTCCAAAGTCAAATATTCTGTTTCTACCAGGGCCCAGTAACATGTCAAGAGCTATTTCTCAAAGTGTGTAATCTCTACTATAGATGGCAGGGCCTCATTCCGGGTTCCAGGACCCCACATCGAAATCTCCCACTGAGTCTTGCCATAGTCTCTACACTGCTTCTCTTCTCACTACTGACACCTCCAACACCTTAGAGTCTGCTGGATCCGATGGCCCAAGTGGTCAGGCTGAAGCACTGCAGCCTGGAACTTCTGCAGAGCTCTATTCTGATCCCAGCTCCACTTAAAGCTGGCAGCCTTCTTTGTCACCCACTGTTGCACTAAGGCAGTACTCCTAGGGGTGGAATGTGCTGCATCCAGAAGCCAAGAAAGATCTGCCAGGTACCATGTTTCCTTTGTTGTTGTAGGGGATGCAAGATGCAGCAATTTATCTTTTAGTTTAGAGAAGATACCTCAGTACACTTCTGATCCCTGTACCCACACATTTCATAGAAGTGGCAGATCCCTGAACTTCCTAGTTTATCTCCCACCCTCAGAATATAGTTGTCTTACCAAGTTCTCCAGCATTCTAGCCACCTCTTGCTCATCCTGTCCAACCAGCATAATGTCACTGTTGTAATGGGCCTCTGTGACATTCTGTGTGATGTTCTTGCAGTTCATATCTTCTTGGACTACATTATGACAGAAGCAGGAGAGCTAACACATCCTAGTGGCAACTTGGATATGCAAATGGTTTCTGATCTGTTTTTCTAACTGGAATAGAGAAGAATCACTGGCTGCATATCATGTACCCAAGACCTTAATTATCTGCTCCAATAGTGATAACACATCAGCCAGAGGAACCATAACCAAGACTGCTACTTGGTTAAGTCTGCAGTAGCCTACCATGACTCTCCAGGATGGGGTTTCTATAATCTCAAGGTAAACAGAAAATAAACAAATATGATACAGAAAATATGGTAAAATAAACAGAAATGTGATAAGGATTACCTCAACTGCATCTTTAGTGTGGGTGTTCCAACTTCCAAATATATTAATTCCAGTTAGACACATTTGGTAACTGGGAAATGACCACGGACTGGGTCCACTGACCCAGTGGCCACATTGTGAACTGGATCTTATCCAGGACTCCCTGAAGGTCCACTTTCTAAATAGGGTGCCATTATACTTGTAATGTTTAAGCACCACCACCTATTTCTTTAGGTCCCCATCATCCCAAAGATGTCAATAAGCCCAGCTCTGTGACTGTCACCTCTATGGTCTATTGGGCTGGACTGAGGAGAAGAACCACCACTGAACTTCTTAGTGATCTTGGTGACCCCTCACTGGTGTATTCCTGATGGCCTGGGTGAATAATATGTCCTCTGAGCCCTCTTCTGGAACATAATCCTCCGGTGGGTCCTCCATCCTTACATAAGACATTCATCACAGATGAATGCCAGATTCCCTCAGACTCTTTATTCCTTCTTTCAACATCTTTCAAGGCAACTCAGGATTTCCATTTTGCTGAATGTTGGATATAACTTTCTCCAGGCTTCTAGAGGTCAATTTAGCAGCAACTTTGCCTTATTTCCCTGGGCTTCCTTTTAAGATTTTAATCCTATGTCCCAAGAAAGTGTTCCCAAATCAATGAATTCTTTCTTATCCAGTCTTACATTCTGGCCCTCTTGATCTCTAATGTATTATCCTGGCTCCTGCTGATACATCCTAATGAGTTCTTGCAATTCTTCAGGCCCAGCACATCCCCAGCTGGGTTATAAAGGGATTTAACCCTAGTTAGCACCTTGGCAGCCAAGACAGAAGGTGAGGGCAGCTCCTAAGGGAGATAACCTGTTAACTTGTAGGGAAAGGCTTCTCCAGCATCATTCAGTATAGGGAAGTGCTGGGTGTTACTAGGGAAGGGAGACCTTTTCTGCAAACCCAGAGAATCTATAGAATCAACATCATCAAGGGTAATCACCCAGATGCACCAGCCCATGTTTTAAGGTGCTAGGTTCCGCCCCCCACCACCCCCCAGCGCTCTGGCCTTTGCATAACAGACCTGCCCTGGCTGACCATTCAGACTTCTCTGGAGCTCGGCAACCCTAACGATGATATCTTTAAGCTCCTGCTCAGATATAGCTGCTTTTCCACTACAGAAGATAGGGGCTTTCTTTGTAAGGTATCACAGAGGCCCTCTGGTTGTCACACTTAGCCATTAACTGCTTGTTATTTGCCCTTAGTCTGTCATTATCTCTTTGCACGGCATCCACACAATTTAGCAATAACCATCCAACTCTGTCTTATTGGCACTGTTTCCACCAAATCTTTCAAATGTCTACATTATTGCACCTGCCAGAACATTCCTCCCCAAGGACATTTTCCCAGATCACCACAGGTGAAACCTTCAGCAACTGAGCCACCATCCTCTGCCAGGGACTATTCACACATCATCTGCCAACCAGAATAGCATCCTCTTCACCCACCAGGTCACAGGTGAGCCAGTGTCAAATCTTCATCCTACCACAGCCGCAGTGGTTTCCTCAAACCACTCTCAGAACAAATTGTGCTAGTCCAGGTCCTCCAAAAACCCAATGATAAGACAGGATTAGACACAGAAGAAACACACCTGAGAGGGAACATGGGAAGTGAGCCAGAGGAATCTAGGAAAGCCATTCAGAATGTGATACAGATCTGACCCTTCTTAAGGAGAATGGGAAGGAGGGGTTGTGGGCAGGAACGCTTTAGACAGCAGTACAATTCTAAGGAACTTCAGCAAGGTGATGGGAATCCCGGAGACAAAGTCAGAGAGTTCTCATGTCTCCCAAGAATGGACCTGCCTTAGTGACGTCCCTGCCACATTCGTCATCAGCTGGGAACAGCCTGTGGGAAATTCAGCCCCTGGGCAAACACAGGGATGGGTTTCAGAGGACAGAATTTGAGGCTATGGGTCAATGATGCTCCATATCCTGCAATCTAAGAGGTGCATTTTGATGGCTGCCACAATAGCCAGCATTTCTTGAGGATGTAAAACACACCAGTCTCCACTCTAGGTGTCTGTGAACATTACCTCATTGATTCTTCACAACATTGTGAGACTGGTTTTTTAGTTATTCTGTTTTTATTTTTATAAATGAAGCAGCTGAAGCTAAGTGGCCTGCCTGAGTTTACACAGCTAGAAAGGAGTGAGAATGGATTTAAATACAGATCTCTCTGATTGCATAGCTAGATGCCTTTAACCACATGGTCCCTGTCCTCAAAGGGCTTAGAATCTACCAGGTAAAGAGACCTGGGAACAGGGCTTCCCTGGTGGCGCAGTGGTTGAGAGTCCGCCTGCCGATGCAGGGGACACGGGTTTGTGCCCCGGTCTGGGAAGATCCCACATGCCGCGGAGCGGCTGGGCCCGTGAGCCATGGCTGCTGAGCCTGTGCGTCCGGAGCCTGTGCTCCGCAACAGGAGAGGCCCCAACAGTGAGAGGCCCGCGTACCACAAAAAAAAAAAAAAAAAAAGAGACCTGGGAACAGACAAACATAATAAAACATAATTGTTCTTGATAATAATTACAGAGTGTCTATGAGAAAGACTGCTTCAGGCTACTTGGGGGAATCAGAGAGTATTTTGACTTATAGTTCAAGGAAGATTAGGTATTTCTATGGAGATTCTGGAGGGATTCCGGGGAAACGGGGAACAATGTTGAATAGAAAGAAGACATGGAAGAGCATCACATTGCTAGTTCTGGCATGGATTTAAATATTTTCAAATTATTTAAAGTAACGGTGGTGTCCTGGTCCTTCTCAAAGGGTTGAAAAAATAAGGCAGACTGTATTCAGCCCAAGTTCCAAGCAGCAGGTAAAATTTTCCACCAGAACAGGTTTAAACAAATACTGCCAGTGCCAAAACAGGCAGAAAGGATATTGATCACAGCATAGAAGATGCAGACAGGGAGCAGTTAGTTGAAGAAAGAGTGACATCTAAAGCAGCAGCAGCCCACTGCCATTCCAGGAGGTAAAAATAAAGCCAGCATTTGGAGAGAAGGTAGGAAGAGGCAAAATCTTCTGGAGAAGTCAATTGATTAATAGTTCATACAAAAAGACTGTGCCGGGAGCAACAAAGACAAATCACTGTCCACAGTTTGAAGTGCATCCCCTGGTGCTAAAAATAAATACCTCATTTCATTGCCTGTGTTAAGGAAGGAGCAGCCCTGAGAAAAGGATTTTGCCTGAACAAAATGGAGATTTTCTTCTGATATAGTCAACCTAATAAGTGTTAAGATTTTGATTCTCAAGTATCAGAATCTTAAATGGCTATACTGATGACAGGGCCCAGCATTTCCACTTCAACAAATCTTTCTTGTGGAAATCATAGCATGAATACATGAAGATGGATATATAAATTGTCCTATGAAGTATTGTTTGCAATAGAAAAAAATTGGAAATGTATACTCAAATATAGGAGAATTCTTATACTATGCTATATTAATATGCACCAACATGGGAGAAGTTATTTCTGTGTTTAATAAATGCTTAGTGAGAAGTTACTGTGGGCCAAGCATTGTGTCAGTAGCTAAGGGCAGAGAAGTAAAAAAGACTGAAATGGTCTCTGCCTTTGTGGGGTTTCTAGTCTGGAAAACAAGACAGGTAGATACCAAGTAAACAAAGATGCATGCAGATAAAGAAGAAACTAGGATGCTCTGATGGAGAATAAAGGTGGGGGAGATATTTAATATTCATTTTCATTAAATAGGGTGATAGAAGTTCTCTTTGAGGTAATATATAAAGTGAAATCTAAGGAGTAAATAGGACAGGCATTGCCCCCAAAAAGCAGAAAAATAGTGCTCTAGGCAGGAGAACTTAAGAATAAGAACCAGGGGAGAGATACAGGAGAGAGGGGCTACCCAGAGGGTCACATCCTTGAGGAGATGAGAGGGTACAGGATCCAGCTTACAAGTGGAGAGATGGTCCTTTAAAAGAAGAGAAACTGCCTAAATTCAAATATAAGAAAATAAATAGTTTGAGTGACAATGGAAGTAGGCACATGTCTATGTGCTAGTCAGAAGATGAGGAAATTGGTTCTAATATACAATTTTCTCTTTTCCTGCATGAATTACATGTGAGTGGAGGATGGAGAGGTGTAAATGTATGAGTGAGGTGGAAGGTGAGAAAAAAAAATAAGGTATAAAATAATTTTCCCAGAAAGTGGGAAAGAGAAACTATTAAAAATGTATACAGCAGAATTTTCAAGGCAGTGTTGAATGTCCACAGATAATCGCATACAGTGCAGATATGCATATTAATTATTCTTACTGTAATTAATATACTTCATTCTCTTTGTCTTTCCACTGAGCAAAAACCTCCAGATTTAACACATGGGAAAAAAATTGTGGAAATGACAAATACCAAGCAATTAAAAACATAATGAGATTTAAACAAGGACATATACATTATGAGCAGCCATGTAAATACTGCTAAATAGAATTACATTCAAATTATTAAAATAACTAAAGTTGCAAATGAAATATGACTCATTTTAACATTATTTACCAAATAAAATAAACTAAATGAATCTCTTCCTAAAATAACATTTTTAAAAATGTTACCTTTTAAAGTGTCTCACACAGACCTACTTGAGAATGGACTTGTGGATATGGGGAGGGGGAAGGGTAAGCTGTGACAAAGCGAAAGAGAGGCATGGACATATATACACTACCAAACGTAAGGTAGATAGATAGTGGGAAGCAGCCGCAGAGCACAGGGAGATCAGCTCGGTGCTTTGTGACCGCCTGGAGGGGTGGGATGGGGAGGGTGGGAGGGAGGGAGATGCATGAGGGAAGGGATGTGGGAACAGATGTATATGTATGACTGATTCACTTTGTTATAAAGCAGAAACTAATAAAAAAATAATATTTACGAAAAAAAAAATAAAGTGTCTCAGATTTTTTTTGTTTTGTTAAAACATATGGGCAGGTAGGAAATTTTAAATACAAAGCAGAAGTCTTTGTGCTGTCTAAATATAGATATAGTAGTGTGCCAGGATTTAGCTGAAATTTCTCTATATATAACCTGTAATGGGTCCAGTATTTTCTTTTTAAACTGTTTTATTTCTAAAGAACATATAATGTAGCTAATTAAAATGCCAATTAACAAGGTTTTTATATTTCCTTAGTTTTTGCTTTTGCTCCATTTCTACACACCTGTGTGATTGAAACCTCAAAAGAAAAGACTACCCAACCATAAAACGAGGGGACAAACCATGAAGTGCAAATCAAACACAACACTTCAAACCAAAGTGTTTTTTGGATTGTGTTAAAATTCTAAATTCTTTTAGGTTATTAAAATAACCTTTACACCAGTAGTTCTCAAACTTCAGTGTATATCAGAATTGAATTTTATTGAAAAGATAAATTTTCACCTATTTTTTAAAGCTTCCCAGTTAGTTTTGAAGTAGATGTTTTTGACCACATGTTGAAAAAGAATTGCTACCTCAATTTCAAACTATATTTCATGACTTTAGTGCAAAAGGAGTAAAAAATAAGTTATACAATCAAATTTTGGATTCTTGGTAATACTGTTCATTGGTTGTCCAATCAAAACTTGGTAATATTAATATGTTGTAGAATTAGATAAATATCTGGGAAACAAAGATCCCAACCCCAATTTGCATATATGGAGGTCCATCTTTGATTACACAGTGTCTGTCCTTATGCTATGTTGTGGTAAATATGAAGGTAGTTTTTGCTCATTAGATGGATAGTTTTTTGTCTAAAATTGTAAAATACCAGAAGAAACTGGATTCTTGTGGCACCACTGCAGGTGGCAATGTGGATTGAGAATGGCTTTGATGGAGGCTGTGTAACACTCATATGTTGGTGAGTAAACTATGAAAGATATAATAAGAAAGAAATCTACCTGGATTGCTAAGGCTGACACAGAAGTGGTTGAAATACTACATCAAAGAAGCCAAATCCACCCACAAACTGAAATCAACTTCATCCATGGAAAAGCTGAATCACTCAGATCTTTATGCCAAGGTATTTACAAACTCTAACAGGACAGCTGGACACCTGAATAAATGATACTGTGAGTGGTCTGATTGCTGAGAGGTGAGAAGCTTGGGAGACTTCAATTGCCGACCCTCCAGACCCACACTAACCAATAGGATAGCCACTAGACACATGTGACTACTGCACTTGAAATACTGCTAATGCAACTAAGATACTAAATTTCTAATCTTACTTAATTTTAATTAATTTAACTTAAATCTAAAACTAGACAACGGCATACAAGAAAAGAAAAATGGACCTAATACAGACCTTACACCCTTCACAAAAATTAACTTAAAATGGATCACGGATCTAACTGTAAAATGCAAAACTGAACAACTCCCAGAAGGTAACATATGAGAAAATCAAGATGACCTTGGGTTTGGAGATGACTTTTTAGATATAACACCAGAGTCATGATCCATACAAGAAAAAATTGATAAATTGGGCTTCATTAAAATTTAAAGCTTCTGTGAAAGACACAGTCAAGAGAATGACAAGACAAACCACAGACTGGGAGAAAATGTTTGCAAAAGATATATCTGATAAATGACTGTTACCCAAAATAAACAAAGAACATTTGAAATTCAACAATAAGAAAACAAAAAGTTTGATTAAAAATAAGCAAAAGACTTGAACAGATACCTCACCAAAGAAGATATACAGAGGGCAAATAAACATATGAAAAGATGCTTCAAATCATGCCATCAGAGAAATGCAAATTAAAACAATGAGATACCACTACATACCTACTAGAATAGCCAAAATCTAGAACACTAAAGATACCAAATGCTTATGAGGTTGTGGAGCAACAGGAACTCTCACTCATTGCTAGTGGGGATGCAAAATGACACAGACATTTTGGAAGACAGTTTACAGTTTACTCACCATATAAACCAGCAGTCGCACTCCTTGGTATTTACCCAAAGGAGTTGAAAACTCATTTATTTCCACAGAAAAACCTGCACGTGGGTGCTTTTAGCAGATTTATTCATAACTGTTCAAACTTGGAAGCAACCAAGTTTTGCATCAGTAGGTGAATGGATAAACATAGTGGTACATCCAAACAATGGAATATTATTCAGCACTAAAAAGAAATGAGCTATCAAGCCATGAAAAGACATAGAGGAAACTAAAATGCATATTACTAAGCCCATCTGAAAAGGCTACATGCTGTATGATTCCAACTCTCTGACATTCTGGAAGACAATACTATGGAGACAGTTAAAAGATCAGTGGTTGTCAGGGATTTGGGACAGGGAAGGAGAGATGAATAGGTGGAGCACAGGGGATTTTTAGGTCAATGAAACTACTCTGTATGAAACTATAATGGTGGATACATGTCATTATATGTTTGTCCAGACCATACAGTATCAAGATTGAACCCTAATGGAAACTATGATCTTTGGGTGATACTGATGTGTCAAGGTTGTTTCATCAACTGTAGCAAATGTTTGACTCTGGTGGGGGACACTGATAATAGGGGATGTCTGGGGGCAGGGGATATATGGGAAATCTCTGTACCTTCCTCTCAGTTTTGCTCTGCACCTAAAACTGCTCTAAAAAATGAATCTATACAACATTGTTAATCAACTATACTCCAATATAAAATAAAAAATTTTTAAATCAAAAAAATAAAATTTGTCATATTAAAAAAGTCTATAAAAACTTAAATCTAAAATCTGATATTTGATTCAGCATTGTAAAACTTTTAAGTATTTTGAACAGTTTGAATATATAAATCTTTTGTTTTCAACTGAACATTTTATGAAATATATAGATCAAATATATCCAATGAAAATGTAGTGTCCTAATTGAGAGATGCTATAAGTAGAAAATAAACACTGAATTTTGAAAACTTAGTATGAGAAAAATAATGTAAACTAGGTCATTAGTAATTTTAATATCGATTACATGTTGAAATGTTAATTTGGATATACATGGTTACATGTTGTTAAACATATTATGAAAAATAATTTTACTTGTTTCTTTTTATTTTTTTAAATGTAATAGATGCTAGAACAATTAAAATGACATAGGCGGCCTGTGCTATATTTCTACAGGACAAGGTTGCTTAGACAATTATTAATAAGTTATATATGTATATCTAATTTTCCATGATTTTTGCCATTACATTGTCTGTTGAACTAGGACAAACAGAGAATCTTGCATGTAATAATTATGACCTAAATTATATAAGGAAACTGAGGACTATTACTTGCACACACAGAGACTTGAGAGCAAAAGATATTCTTTTCAGTGTCATGGGAAAAGAGTAGGAGCTTGCCAGCTTCCAGGAACATGATCTCAACAAAATGAAGCTACCATGTCTACCAGCATCTGGTAGTTTGCTCCTACTCTCATTACCAAGAGGGAAAATACAGACATAGTCAGGAAGAGTAAAATCATGATTCACTTAAAGTGACCTAATAACTTGAGGAGGAAGATAAAGATGAGCAACCAGAAACTGTTTAAAAAGAAAATTTTTTTCTGAGAATTTACCTTCTTGGTGAGAAGATGCAAACAATTAAATTTCTGATACTAAAGACGTTCTGAAAAATAAAGCAGATGAAAATGACCTTTCAAAAACCTATTCAACAAGGTCAGGTCTCTCTTGTACTCAAAATGTCATTACTCAGCATTTCAAAATTTCTCTATAAAACAGAAATACAATGGTTGGGGTTTTGCCTTAAAAACATAGTTGTATGCTAAATATTGCTTCATTACCCATGATGGCCAGTGGTAAGTTGGAAAATTTTTTAAAGTTATTCTTTGGTAGAAAAATAATATGTGGCATTTTATGATTTAAGCATTCATTCAAAATATATTTATTCATTGCCTCAATGTAAAAAAAAAAAAAGAATGCCATGTCAAATGCTTTGGAGAATGCAAAAGTGAGCTACACAGAACTACATCCTTCCCTCTGATAATAAGTAAATAACTATTCTCAGAAAGTGCTCTCTCCAGACTTTACCCACATCACTCTTCCAACTTCCCTGTCTTGGATTACTGCTACTGTTCCCGTCTTCCTGGCTTATCTTGCTGGGCTCTGTTTCTGGACCAGGTAATTGAAGATTTCCTTTACCAATCCATTGAATACTCCTCTCTGGTGTACTGATGAAGCACACCCTCCCACACTCTCTGCTTGCATTATCCTTCATCCTCATACAGCACATTTAGAGGAGCCCCGACACTTAAGGACTCCTATCAGTATGGCTGGTCAGCCTAAGAAATAGTGAATGAAGCAGTCTGTGTTAATTACATCAAACGAGGAATCCCTTGCCTTTTACTCTCAGATTCCTGTTCTTCTATAAAATATATAAGAAGATAACAGAAGTACTAATTTCAAAAACTGATCTACCAAGGACCCAAATGGAAATGTACATACTAGATAGAATATGCTAACAAATCTAATTAAGAAATAGTTTTTGTAATAGCTGGAATTATGATTATAATTATCCTCTCCTATAATCATCCTTTCCCTCTTGAACCCTCACCTTGAGTGATGACTGAATAGAGTGTGCAGTATACTTGCTTTAAAAAAGACTGACCTGTCATAAAAGCTAAAAACACAGACTTAGTACAGCCTCTGGCAGATATTTATTAATTATGCCGACTAAAACAGATGGGCAGTAAAGCTTTAAAATCTGTTTTTTTTTATGGCCTGGAATGATAACGAATAATGGGTCAAATATCACACTGAAAGTGGCGATTGTTCTTTACTTAAGAAGAATGGTAGGACTTCCCTGGTGGAGCAGTGGTTAAGAATCCGCCTGCCAATGCAGGGGACACGGGTTCAAGCCCTGGGCCGGGAAGATCCCACATGCCACGGAGCAACTAAGCCTGTGCGCCACAACTACTGAGCCTGTGCTCTAGAGCCCGCAAGCCACAACTACCGAGCCCGCATGCCACAACTATTGAAGTCTGCATGCCTAGAGCCCTTGCTCTGCAACAAAAGAAGCCACCCCAATGAGAAGCCTGCACACCACAGTGAAGAGTAGCCCCCGCTCACCTCAACTAGAGAAAGCCCATGCACAACAACGAAGACCCAACGCAGCCAAAAATAAATAAATAAATTTATTTTAAAAAAAAAGAAGTGGGCATCTTAAAACTTTCTTTGTTTGAATAGTTGTTCTCCCTCCAAAAGAATTCAGATTACTTTATCATGTAAATAAGGAAGTATATAAAGTATCATTTTTTTAAAGTTGGTTATAACATTTTTTATTTCAGAACAAAGCAAAGATGGAAGTTAAAGAATACTACTATACCTTAAAACCCATATCATAAAACCTCAGTCCCCCAATACTACCTACAGATCAGACTGTAGAATAAACATGAAATTATTTTGCATAATATGAGTGAGAGAAGTATATACATGTTACACACACACACACACATATACATGTAATAGGGTTTATTTAAATGACATAGAACATCACCCTCATAAATCTTAATTCATGGCAAGAATTTAGCCTTCTAAATCCTCAATGCTATTGAAGATCCTTGGTTTCCATTCCTGGTTTCTCAGCCTCTGACTCAGACCCACTCACTTCTTGGAACACCCAAATGTCATAGTAATCCATCCACCATTTTTGTAATCTTTAACCACATGGTTCCTTGTTTTTTCATGCATTCAGACAGATTTTGCTTTACTGTGTGATGATCTCACATTCCCTTGCACACCCAAAATGTGGTAAAATGTATACATATTTTTTTTCCATAAGAAAGATATAATAAACACCAGTCACTTTAAGGGTTGTTCGACCAACGTGAGGCTACTTAGTTTGGGGAATCTCAAACACTAAATCTGCTAAATTTTCATACTGTAATCTCTGACAATAGTGAGTATAGGATAGTTTTCAGCAAAATTATACACAGAAAACTTTCATAGATTAATAAAAATCTCTGAGTTTGGATGACTCTCCCTCATTCTGTAAAATTTTCCACTTGATACTTGAAACTGTCCTCAGAGTTTTAGTTCTAATCAATTAATCCAGTATTTATTTTACATCTACCATTTGCAGAGCATTGTGTTAGGCACTTTGATGAATAGGGAAAACAGAGATACCACCCCTAAGTAGCTTGTCAACCAAACTGGAAGGCAAGATAGAAATGTGTAGTGAGGTTTCTAAGATGAACACAAGTGGAAATTTTGTGGGATGGTTTGCAACTCCTTTCTTCCCTCCCTATCTCCCATCTTTATTTTTATCAACTAATTTCACGAGGGCTTTTAGTAGTTTTGTCTAAGACAGCAGGGCTAATAAGAGAGGAAAGTTGGTTTGTGCAAAAACTTACCGGGAAGACACCAGAGAGTAAAGAAGAGAAAAATACAGCATCAATTCCTGAAAGGAACCATTTTTGAGCTCTTGTAGGAAGTGATGGGAGAGAGAGAAAAACTTCAGATGATTTTCCAGTCAAGACCATATGAGACTTAGAGCACAAAGTAATCTGGTTTCTTGGTTGGGGAAACGGGGGCAAGTAATTAAATTCAGCATGAAGTTGAAGAAAAAGCTCATTTTTACCTCTGTTATTTCCTAGTTAGCTCTGTAGTTTTACTCACTCAGAGGTCAAATAATCCATCGGTAGAAATCCCTGTGCCTGACAGAACAGCAGGAACAAGTACAACACCCACGGAGGGGCGTTCTCATGGCAGTGGTGGCCATGTGGAGGCACTGCTTCCAAATGGTTAGTGCAGAAGAATGTGGGCAGTCTTATTCCAGAGCACATTACAATGCCCCTTGAGGCCCCAGAAATAACAATGATCCCAGGAGGTGGTGCCGAAGTCCTGCTACGATATATGTAAGCTTGAGCTAATGAGTTATTAAAATCCACAGATGAAGCCCTGAGAACATTCAAACTACAAAGTTATGAAACAATAATGAACAATTGAGGATGGAATATAGTTAAGTCCAAAATTGTGTGGTTGGAATCCATGTGTCATAGAATTTCAGACATGGTTGAAAGCTAGAAGAGTGAGTAAATGTTTCATCAAAGTATTGGGAATAACATGGGACATTGAAGGATCAGTAGTTCTTACGGATTACGCCAAAATTCATATGTTGAAATCCAACCCCCAACTGGGTGGTATTAGGAGGTGGGGCCATTGGGAGGTAATTAGGTCATGAGGGTAGAACCCACATAAATGGGATTAGGGCCCTAATAAGAAGAGAACAGAAACTCAGCTCTCTCTCTTTCTGTGGTGTGAGGATACAGCTAGAAATTAGCAGTCTACATCCCAAAAGAGAGATCTCACCAGAACCCAACCGTGTTGGCACCCTGATCTCAGACTTCCAGCCTCCAGAAGTATGAGGAATAAGTGTCTATTAATTAAGCTAATGGGAAAAAAAGTAATAAAGTCAGAGGAAAGATTTTTGGTGATAAAAATTATTCAACATAGAAGTTTTCAGTAGTTTGATGGGATCTGAAACAATATCCAAAGTGTTATAGCTAATGGATATCAATAAAATGGAGATGGGCTTCCCTTGTGGCGCAGTGGTAGAGAGTCCGCCTGCCGATGCAGGGGACACGGGTTCATGCCCTGATCCGGGAAGATCCCACATGCCGTGAAGCGGCTGGACCCGTGAGCCATGGCTGCCGAGCCTGTGTGTCCAGAGCCTGTGCTCCGCAACGGGAGAGGCCACAACAGAGAGAGGCCCGCGTAACGCAAAAAATAAATAAATAAAATAAAATAAAATAAAATGGAGAGAGTGAACACTGCTCAACTCAGCATAAATGTTTGCCAGTGAAAGGAAGGACAAATTTTAGGTAGTAGATAAAGAAACATATTTCAAGTGAAACTATTTACTTTTTCTCGTCTTTTAAAAAAGTTTCCCTTGTTTGAAATATATTTGAGGGCAGAAAACATGAAACCAAAAAAGAATAAGAGAGTGAACATGATGGAATTGATAAGTGTGGGACCATATTTCTTGGAACCTATCCTTGCTTTATGAATTTCCACATTATGATGTCTCGCTGCTGTTGCACCCCACTGAAGTACCCATCTTTAGGCAGAAACCCATGTTCAGAATGCTTTCATGTGCCCATCAATTTACCAGTCAAGTTTATCATGCCTGAGCTGAAGATTAATTACTTATTCATAATTGAAATATAAATTGACTTTTAGTTACTATCAAGTTAGCATGTTTTTTCTTAATTGTACGTGAATTTTAAAGAGGGAAAGAAAAGTCATAATTTGAAGAAATAATTCTCTAATGGGAATTTTAAGCCCTAAAGTGATCAGGCAAGTAAGAAGGGAATATGTTGGATTAGAAGGCAGGGAGTGAATGAGGACTTCCAAAACTATTCATAACACATAAGATGGGCAACTTTTTACTCTGTGAAACTCAGATCTCCTTTATTTCACATCTTTATAACCACCTACTTTCATATCAGCTGTTTTCTGTCTATCTTAAAATTCCTGATATACTCAAATTAAATATGCAGTATTAGAAGTCAACCTAAATATCTGCTTAATAGGTAGAAATAGCATTTAGAGATTCAAGTTCTCTTATTTTTAAGTTAAACTATTTCATCTTCTCTTATGCAAAAAAGAAATTCTAATCCTTTGCCACATTTCCATAAAGTTTAATATGGAAGAAGGCAGGTGAGGAAAAATAATGGTGGTTGATCTTGTTTTCTGATTTTGTGGTATCTCGCGTGCTTTTCAGTGCCTCAAGCTTCCTTTGAATTGATATAGAATGCATACATGAAATTTTTACATGAAATTTTTACATAAAATTCAGAGTGTAGTTTGATAATTGTGAAGCAGTCCCAGTTAAGTAAAATTGGTATCTGCTTTGATATATCAAATGATACCAGAAAACAATATATTTTGAATTATTATATACTTTATTACTTAATATTTATTTTCAAATAACAAAAAGATTTTTGAAATCCAAAATAATTTAGTCCATGGAAACTTTTTGATTGGTAGTTTTATTTTGTGTTAATTCTAAGTATTTTATTGACTGCCTTAATTTTTTAAGTTATTCTTTGTAACAATATCTAGATATGATTGTACATGTGACAAGTTTGTCACAGCTTTCCCTCAGTCCTCAGCTCTTCCCCTCTAAACACAAGGGGCAGAAAACTGCTCAGTTGGTTTTCTCGGCACTCACAACACCACATATATGGTGTTAATCCCTTAAACTCAGCTAACTGTTGAAGTATAAAAAACAATATTCTCCAAGTGCAGAGGTTCAAGTAGTGCAAAGACACTTAAAATGATACAGAAGGCCCATGTCTCTACTACCAAAAGAATTACTGAACTGCTGTTTTCAATGCTCTGTTTTTGTATGTAACTTTTCTTGGCAACAGATGCAATATTTATAGTAAAGTCTATCACCGTTTATTAATGTTATACATTAGAGTTATTTGCTACTCTAAAAATGATATGCTAAAATATGCCGAAGCATTTTCAAATAAAACAAGAAAAATTAACTGACAATATATTAATTGCATTTCATTGTTTCATAATGGAACCTGATAAACCTTGAACAAAACAATGTAAATATATCGATTCCATTTAGCATAATTGTGCTAACCATTTATAATGAAATCTCCAGAGAATACTTTTCTACTTCATTTTCCCTAAAATTGCAAGAGATTTTTTCCCCTCTTCTTTCTTTCCTTCTGCCATTGTCTAAAACAGTAGCTTTCCAGTAATTCATAAGCAAGCAGAAGAACACAGCAATGATATGAATGTGCATGTCTGTTCTACTGATAAACAACTTGCTAATTGGGATCTTTCAATTAAATGTGATTTGGAAAAGCTGGTTGCAGGTATAGTGCATCTTGCATGTTGTTTGTTGCAAGACAAAATGGATCAAAAAGCTAGTCTCAAAGCTCTATTAACAGATATTAAAATAGGTGCATTATTAAATGTATACCAATGATTCAGTTTGCCATAAGAAGCAGTTCCACCATAAATGTTTTAGATACTATGTTTTTATTGAGTTCGTGATAAAACTTCTTCAACTTGGAGGAAGTGATATATATATAGGAACACCCAACAACTCAACAGCCAAGTTAGATATAGAATCTGTGGTCATGCTCTCTGTGTTAAAGACACATGGAGCAAGAGATGCACATTGACATGAAAACTTGTCTTTTAAAGACTGTAAATTCCTTGCATACATATTTATGTTTGTGTTTCTGATAGTTCTGACAACATTATGCAAGTACATGTGCATCCTTAACATGAGGGACCAGTCTCTATTTTAATACCAAGAAGAAGAGAGTAGAAACAGGGTTGGGTGGAAGGACAAGAAAAGAAATAGACTCAACTGCATGTGAAAATTCAGTATACAAGAAAGTCCCATATCTCATATAAGCAGAGAGAAGACGGACTCCTTCATAAAAAGGGTGGCTAAATGAGGATAGCCACATGGAAAACAATAAAAGTGGGCCAATTCTTCACATCATACATTAGGATAAGTTCTAAAAGGATCAGAGTTCACTATCAAAAAATAAAATAAAGCAAAACAAGTACTAGAAAAAAACACAGATTAACTGCTTTATAACTTGTAGTTGGGAAAAACGTTCCTAACTATAATTCAAAATCCAGAAGGAATAATGGGGGAAATGACTAATCTTATTAAAATTTAAGAATTTTTTACAAGGAAATAATACCATAAGCAAAATAAAAAAACAAACTAGGGGAAAATTGCAGTTATATCACACACAAAGGGGTACTAGCCTTAATATATTATTAAATTAATATTATAAAGAAAAGCACTCAAAACCCTAAATGGTCTGCAGCTATGAACAATATTCAATCTTTCTTCTACTAAAAGAATGTATCGGAAGATTGTTTCTCACCAATCAGATACAATATGAAAGTTTAATAGTATAAGCCATAAGGGAGGCCATTGGAAAACAGGCATTCTAATATACTGCAGGTGGGAATGCAAAATACTATAACCCCTAAGGAGAGGAATTGGCAATATCTAACAAAATTTCATATAAATATGTATGTTTACCTTTTGACCTAGCAATCCCACTTCTAGGAAACTATTCCAAAATATACTGATAAAATATACACAAGTTGATTTATTACAGCACTCTTTGTAATAGTAAAAGACTTGAAACAAAGCAAATGTCCATCAAATTGGGAATAAGCCATGTACATGAAAAGTAATGAGGTATACCCCTGTATACTACCATGGAGTGATCTCCAAGGTAGGTGGAAAATATCAAGGTGGGAAGCAGCATGTGTAGTTTGCTACTGTTTATTTAAGGAAGGGACTACATCTACCTATATATTCATGTAAAACTATAAAGTTTACATTACAGTATTATAACATATGAAATTTATATTATAAAATAAATATGTATTATAAAAACAAGCATAAAGTTAAATACATAAAGGTTTTCCTAGAAGGAGAGAGAATAGAGAGAACAGGGATAAAAACTAAACATTTTGGAATATGCCCTATTTTGTGAATTTTAAATTTCACTTTGACCGCACCTAAATATTTTAAATAATTTTAAAGCAAAATCAATTTCAAAAAGCATTTCCTAAAATTTAAAAGTAAAATCCATGTATCATATTGATAGTACAACAACACAAGGAAGAACTATTTCAAGTAACTTATAAATTTGACCAAACATTCCTAGTGGGATATACTTTAAAGGCAACAGTAACTATAAAAACAAATTCTTAATTTGTTTTCAGTTAGTAAGTGTCACTATTACTATTTTGGAACTGCCATGTGTGTATTGTGGGATAAAACAAATGGGTAATTTTACCGGTGTTCTCGAAAACCAGGATTTTTAAGCATGGAGAGAACAAAATGCAATTATAAGGTCAATGAAGTTAAGTAAAAACCCCATAGTCCTTAATATGAAATGTAGTTACCAATAAGAATTTATAAAGTGTTATATAAGCACAAAGGAAATAAAGTATTTCGTATCTCTGTCCACCAAAATGTCTTGAAACAGTGACTAATATAGTAACAATGAACACCTTTTGTTCCTGGTCTTTAACTGTAATTTCTGAGTAAAAGGAATTGAAACTCCTTAGAGAAATAGTTGATTCCAGGTCTAGGTAAGGAGGAAAAGAAATGCATAATATGAACTTGGATCATCTTAAATACCAAAGAGAAAGTTACTGACAAAGCCCATGAGAATTATCTCTAGTGGATTCAGAAACTAATATAAAAAAGGCTACCACTGGCCAAAGACTAGAAAATTTGAGCATCAATAAGGATGACTGC
Organism: Mesoplodon bidens; assembly: GCF_964165515.1. Taxonomy (NCBI): domain Eukaryota; kingdom Metazoa; phylum Chordata; class Mammalia; order Artiodactyla; family Ziphiidae; genus Mesoplodon; species Mesoplodon bidens. Next base: position 109,675,633 of record NC_138178.1, read on the forward strand.
CATAAATCGAAACACATGGCATATGTTTTATTTAGTCTATCACTTTGTAAAGCTTCTCAAAAAAAAAAAACACAAAAACCAAAAACATTTATCTCCTTTGGAGGGCATTAATGAACTGACAATTTTTAAAACAGTAAATAAAGGAAAAGATCAAGCAGTTATCCCACCTCTCCTATACTAACTGTAATTCAGGGCAAACCAAATAGTTGGTGAGGGTAATTTCATCTTTATAGAATTATTCCATTTAGTGAATACAGAAGGAATGATACAATATTACAATTTTATACATCCTAAGGAAATATGAGTCTGAGCGATGTTCATCAATTGCTATAATATCAAAAAAGTTAACCAGTTAGACACTATGTGCTTCCTAATGGAAATACCCAACAACACCTACAAAGTATTCTTGTAAAAACAAACTCCCCCCCAAATCTGATGTGGACTACACTCCTTGCCTCCTAATTCCTTCTGTGTTTTCTCCTGTCATCTGTGGAGTTAACCCCAAATCACTAGCCTGAGGGTCAAGGGAACTTTCTTCACCCCTTTGGGGTATGCACCTTCACCCATTTCTTATAATTATTTTCTCCTAAACATCATTTTCTCCCCATTACCATCCCTTCTGTTGCAGGTGTACAAACAATGCAAACTTCCATTAAAGACCAGGAGACTAGGGATGGGAAGTCAATGACAACAGGAACTAGACTCACAGGTTTACGGAACGTGAGGAGGCGGAGATGGAGACATGGCAATGTCAGCAATGTAACTGAGGGCTTTTTGGTGGAAGATTATAATATGGTGCATAAAACAAGTACAATTTCTATGAGCCCACATCCAGTCTCAGTTCCAGTCACACCATTATCCATACTTCTGAGCACCCATCTTCATCCACCACCCGTTGTAATAAGCAGGGCACAGACGAGAATCAGTGCCAGGAAGACTCCTGACACACTAATTTCTAACAATAAATACAGTATCTTTAAGAATAGGAATTATGTCCTCCTGGATCTTTGTAGCACACACATCACCTAATATATTGTTATGTATGTGGAAAGCATTTGGTAAGTAGTGAACATAAGACAATGCAAAAGAAGATAATTATGAATGATAACAAACTGTCATCATAGGCTACTGAAGTTCTTCACTTTCACTGAAGAAAAATACACACATTAAATTGCAACATTAACATTTTGTTTAAAAATCTAGGCCCTAAAGTTTTTCTTCAGCATACCACTTAAGAAGTTAGAAAAAGAGCCACAAAATAAATCCAAAGAAAGAAAGGAGGTGATGGAAATAAAAGCAAAAATCCCCCAAATGGAGAAACTAAGATACAGTTAGAGAGGACCCGACACAGCAGCAGCGAACCTGGCATATTTGACACCTGGAGCAGATCTTTCCTTGTTAACATCCCTTTCCTCTCTATGATAAAATAACTGTCAGTAATAATCATGAAATGAAATAACGAATAATAATGGCCAGAAAAGACACACAGTGAATGTTTTATTTTATTGTACTTATATATACAATCATGCCAGAAGAAAAAAATTTTAAATAAATATCAACTATACGTATACATATCCCCTCCCTCTCCCACCCTCCCTATCCCACCCCTCTAGTTGGTCACAAAGCACTGAGCTGATCTCCCTGTGCTTTGTGGCTGCTTCCTACTAGCTATCTATTTTACATCTGGTAGTGTATATATGTCAATGCCACTCTTTCACTTTGTCTCAGCTTACCCTTGCCCCTCCCAGTGTCCTCATGTCCATTCTCTATGTCTGCGTCTTTATTCCTGTCCTGCCCCTAGGTTCTTCAGAACCTTTTTTTTTTTTTAAGATTCCATATATATGTGTTAGCATACAGTGTTTTTCTCTTTCTGACTTACGTCACTCTATATGACAGACTCTGGGTCCATCCACCTCACTACAAATATCTCCATTTCGTTTCATTTTATGGCTGAGTAATATTCCATTGTATATATGTGCCACATCTTCTTTATCCATTCATCTGTCGATGGACACTTAGGTTGCTTCCATGTCCTGGCTATTGTAAATAGTGCTGCAATGAACATTGTGGTACATGACTCTTTTTGAATTATGGTTTTCTCAGGGTATATGCCCAGCAGTGGGATTCCTGGGTCATATGGTAGTTCTATTTTTAGTTTTTTAAGAAACCTCCATACTGTTCTCCACAGTGGCTATATCAATTGTATCAATTTACATTCCCACCAACAGTGCAAGAGTGTTCCCTTTATTCCACACCCTCTCCAGCATTTATTGTCTGTAGATTTTTTTGATGATAGCCATTCTGACCGGTGTGAGGTGATACCTCATTGTAGTTTTGATTTGCATTTCTCTAATGATTAGTGATGTTGAGCATCCTTTCATGTGTTTGTGGGCAATCTGTATATCTTTTTTGGAGAAATGTATATTTAGGTCTTCTGCCCATTTTTGGATTTGGTTGTTTGTTTTTTGATATTGAGCTGCATGATCTGCTTGTATATTTTGGAGATAAATCCTTTGTCAGTTGCTTAATTTGCAAATATTTTCTCCCATTCTGAGGGTGTTACATGTATACGTACAGATGATTCACTTTGTTATACAGCAGAAACTAACACAACAATGTAAAGCAATTATACTCTAATAAAGATGTTAAAAAAATAGTAGAATAGGAACCAAAGGTAACACAATATTCTATATTAGTGGAGTTTTTTATTTAATAAAACTAAGACAAAAAAATAAATATCAATAGCAAAAGGAGAAAAATAATGATATGTTTTAAAATTACATTAACCTATTTTATTTTGAAAAAGGAAAAGAAAAACTTGTATCTATATAATGTTGCAGTAATAAATAATGTTACAGTTAATAACAAGGGACTTTATTAATAGCAACTGATAAAAAAGAATAAATTTTTCTTTTAGAGATATTACTCAAATTTCATACAATATTTCATTCTTGAACTAAAACTTTTCACTTAACAAATGTAATATTACTCCAAGTATTTTACACTCTATTTAATTGTTCAAAATTTTAAACAAGTATATAAGACACTGATGAAAGAAATCAAAGATGACCCAAACAGATGGAAAGATATAGCATGTTCTTGGATTGGAAATATCAATATTGTCAAAATGACTATACTACCCAAAGCAATCCACAGATTCAATTCAATCCCTATCAAATTACCAATGGCATTTTCCACAGAACTTGAATTTTTAAATTTGTATGAAAACACTCCTGAATAGCCAAAACAATATTGAGAAAGAAAAACAGCTGGAGGAATCAGGCTCCCTGATGTCAGACTATACTACAAAGCTACAGTAATCAAAACAGTATGGTACTGGCACAAAAACAGAAATATAGATCAATGGAATAGGATTGAAAGCCCAGAAATAAACCCACACACTTATGATCAATTACTCTACAGCAAAGGAGGCAAGAATATACAATGGAGAAAAGACAGTCTCTTCAGTAAGTGGTCTGGGGAAAACTGGACAGCTACATGTAAAAGAATGAAATTACAACACTCCCTAACACCATACACAAAAATAAACTCAAAATGGATTAAAGACCTAAATGTAAAACCAGATACTATCGCTATAAAACTCTTAGAGGAAAACATAGGCAGAATACTCTCCGACATGAATCACAGCAGGGTCTTTTTGGATCCATCTACTAGAGTAATGAAAATGAAAACAAAAATAAACAAATGGGACCTAATTAAACTTAAAGGCTTTTGCACAGCAAAGGAAACCATAAACAAGATGAAAGGACAACCCTCAGAATGGGAGAAAATATTTGCAAACAAAGCAACCGACGAGGGATTAATCTCCAAAATATACAAACAGCTCATACAGCTCTATGTCAAAAAATCCACAAAGAACACAATCAAAAAATGGGCAGAAGATCTAAATAGACATTTCTCCAAAGAAGACATACGGTTGGCCAAAAAGCACATAAAAAGATGCTCAACATCACTAATTATCAGAGAAATGCAAGTCAAAACTACAATGAGGTATCACCTCACACTGGTCAGAATAACCATCATCAAAAAGTCTACAAACAATTAATGCTGGGGAGGGTGTGGAGAAAAGGGAACCCTTCTACACTGTTGGTGGGAATGTAAACTGGCACAACCATTGTAGAGAACAGTATGGAGGTTGCTTAAAAAACTAAAAATAGAACTACCATGTAATCCAGCAATCCCACTCCTGGGCATGTATCTGGAGAAAACTCTAATTTGAAAATATACATGCACCCCAATGTTCATAGCAGCACTATTTACAATAGTCAAGACATGGAAGCAATCTAAATGTCCATCAACAGAGGAATGGATAAGAAGATGTGGTACATATATACCATGGAATATTACTCAGCCATAAAAAAGAATGAAATAATGCCATTTGCAGCAACATGGATGGACGCTGAGATTATCATACTAAGTGAAATAAGTCAGACAGAGAAAGACAAATATCATATTATATCACTTATATGTGGAATCTAAAAAAAATGATACAAATGAACTTATTTACAAAATATAAACAGACTCACAGACTTAGGAAACACTTAACAGTTACCAAAGGGGAAAGGTAGGAGCAGGGATAAATTAGGAGGTTGGGATTAACATATACACACTACTATATATAAAATAGATAATCAACAAGGACCTACTGTATAGTACAGGGAACTCTGCTCAATATTCTGTAATAACCTATATGGGAAAAGAATCTGAAAAAGAATGGATACATGTATATGTATAACTGAATCACTTTGCTGTACACCTGAAACTAACACAACATTGTAAATCAACTATACTCCAATATAAAATAAAAATTAAATTGAAAAAAAGGTACAAATTACCAGTTGTGTAAATAAGTACTAAAAATGTAATGTATAACATGATGACTATAGTTAACACAGGTATATGATACATATGAAAGCTGTTAAGAGAGTAAATCTTAAGAGTTCTCATCATAAGGAGAAATTATTTTTCTTTTTTTTCCATTTCTTTCTAGTATATCTATATGAGATGATGGATGTTAACTAAACTGTGGTAACCGTTCCACAACATATATGTCAAACCCTCATGTTGCACACCTGAACCTTATACAGTGATGTATATAAATTATATCTCAATAAAATTGGAAAAAATATAAAAGCTCCAAGTGTAATCTAGAATGAGAGAAATGAAGTACCTTGAGTTCTATGTCTTGTTATCATTATTTATAGTTAATGTACTGTATAAACATAGGAGCATGTAACACCATAGCAGTTGAAAACATAAACTATCTGAAACAATATCTAACAATTTTAAGTCATTTTAAATCTACTCTCTAAATGAATGCTTATAACTGAGTCTGAATAGGTCAAAGGTAGACTCTATAGCTGGGAATTCTCCCATTAACTTCCAGGATGAATATTATGTTTAATAATGCAAATAAGAGAATCTAGGGCAAGATGGTGGAAGAGTAAGATGCGGAGATCACCTTCCTCCCCACAGATACATCAGAAATACATCTACACGTGGAACAACTCCTACGGAACACCTACTGAATGCTGACAGAAGACCTCAGACCTCCCAAAAGGCAAGAAACTCCCCACGTACCTGGGTAGGGCAAAAGAAAAAAGAAGAAACAGAGACAAAGAATAGGGATGGGACCTGCACCAGTGGGAGGGAGCTGTGAAGGAGGAAAGGTTTCCACGCACTAGAAGCCCCCTCACGGGCAGAGACTGCGGATGGCGGAGGGGGGAGCTTCAGTGCCGCGGAGAAGACTGCAGCCACAGGGGTGCGGAGGGCAAAGCGGAGAGATTTCCGCACAGAGGATCGGTGCCGACCAGCACTCGCCAGCCCGAGAGGCTTGTCTGCTCACCCGCCGGGGTGGACGGGCCTGGAAGCTGAGGCTCAGGCGGCGGAGCGCAGGGGGAGGACTGGTGGCGTGAACACAGCCGGAAGGGGCTAGTGCACCACGGCTAGCCGGGAGGGAGTCCGGGAAAAAGTCTGGACTTGCCGAAGAGGCAAGAGACTTTTTCTTCCCTCTTTGTTTCCTGGTGCGCGAGGAGAGGGGATTCAGAGCACCGATTAAAGGAGCTCCACAGACGGGTGCGAGCCGCGGCTAACAGTGCGGACCCCAGAGACGGGCATGAGATGCTAAGGCTGCTGCTGCCGCCACCAAGAAGCCTACAGGTCACTCTCCACACCTCCCTTCCGTGGAGCCTGTGCAGCCCTCCACTGCCAGGGTCCCGGGATCCAGGGACAACTTCCCCGGGAGAACGCATGCTGTGCCGCAGGCTGGTGCAACGTCACACTGGCCTCTGCCACTGCAGCCTCAGCCCGCATTCCGTATCCCTCCCTCCCCCTGGCCTGAGTGAGCCGGAGCCCCCAAATCAGCAGATCCTTTAACCCCGTCCTGTCTGAGCGAAGAACACACGCCCTCCGGTGAACTACAGGCAGAGGCGGGGCCAAATCCAAAGCTGAACCCCGGGAGCTGTGCAAACAAAGAAGACAAAGGGAAATCTCTCCCAGCAGCCTCAGGAGCAGCGGATTAAATCTCCACAATCAACTTGATGTACCCTGCAACTGTGGAATACCTGAAGAGACAACAAATCATCCCAAACTGAGGAGGTGGACGTTGAGAGGAAGATTTATTATTTTTTCCCCTTTTCCTCTTTTTGTGAGTATGTATGTGTATGCTTCTGTGTGAGATTTTGTCTGTATAGCTTTGCTTTCACCATTTGTCCTAGGGTTCTATCCTTCCTTCTTCCTTTTTTTTTTTTCTTTTTACTTAAAAAACTTTTTTCTTAATAATTATGTTTTTTATTTTACCTTACTTTATTTTATTTTACCTTACTTTATTTCATTTTACCTTACTTTATTTTATTTTCTTTTATCCTCTTTCTTCCTTCCTTCCTTTCTCTCTCTCTCTCTCTCTCTCTCTCTCTCTCTCTCTCTCTCTCTCTCTCTCTTTCTTTCTTACTTTTTCTCCCTTTTATTCTGAGCCGTGTGGATGAAAGGCTCTTGGTGCTGCAGATGGGAGTCAATTCTGTGCCTCTGCAGTGGGAGAGCCAACTTCAGGACACTGGTCCACAAGAGACCCCCCAGCTCCATGTAATATCAAACGGTGAAAATCTCCCAGAGATCTCCACCTCAACACCAACACCCAGGTTCACTCAACGACCAGCAAGCTACAGTGCTGGACACCCTATGCCAAACAACTAGCAAGACAGGAACACAGCCCCATCCATTAGCAGAGAGGCTGTCTAAAATCATAATAAGTCCACAGACACCCCAAAACACACCATCAGACGTGCACCTGCCCACCAGAAAGACAAGATCCAGCCTCATCCACCAGAACACAGGCACTAGTCCCCTCCACCAGGAAGCCTACACAAGCCACCAAACCAACTTTAGCCACTGGGGACAGACACCAAAAACAACGGGAACTACGAACCTGCAGCCTGCAAAAAGGAGACCCCAAACACAGTAACATAAGCAAAATAAGAAGACAGACAAACACACAGCAGATGAAGGAGCAAGATAAAAACCCACCAGACCTAACAAATGAAGAGGAAATAGGCAGTCTACCTGAAAAAGAATTCAGAATAACGATAGTAAAGATGATCCAAAATCTTGAAAATAGAATAGAGAAAATGCAAGAAACAGTTAACAAGGACCTAGAAGAACTAAAGATGAAACAAGCAACGATGAACAACACAATAAATGAAATAAAAAATACTCTAGAAGGGATCAATAGCAGAATAACTGAGGCAGAAGAATGGATAAGTGACCTGGAAGATAAAATAGTGGAAATAACTACAGCAGAGCAGAATAAAGAAAAAAGAATGAAAAGAACTGAGGACAGTCTCAGAGACCTCTGGGACAACATTAAACTCAGCAACATTCGAATTATAGGGGTTCCAGAAGAAGAAGATAAAAAGAAAGGGACTGAGAAAATATTTGAAGAGATTATAGTTGAAAATTTCCCTAATATGGGAAAGGAAATAGTTAATCAAGTCCAGGAAGCACAGAGAGTCCCATACAGGATAAATCCAAGGAAGAACACGCCAAGACACATATTAATCAAACTGTTAAAAATTAAATAAAAAGAAAACATATTAAAAGCAGCAAGGGAAAAACAACAAATAACATACAAGGGAATCCCCATAAGGTTAACAGCTCATCTTTCAGCAGAAACTCTGCAAGCCAGAAGGGACTGGCAGGACATATTTAAATTGATGAAGGAGAAAAACCTACAACCAAGATTACTCTACCCAGCAAGGATCTCATTCAGATTTGTTGGAGAAATTAAAAGCTTTACAGACAAGCAACAGCTGAGAGAGTTCAGCACCACCAAACCAGCTTTACAAAAAATGCTAAAGGATCTTCTCTAGGCAAGAAACACAAGAGAAGGAAAAGACCTACAATAACAAACCCAAAACAATTAAGAAAATGGGAATAGGAACATATGTATCAATAACTACCTTAAATGTAAATGGACTAAATGCTCCCACCAAAAGACACAGATTGGCTGAATGGATACAAAAACAAGACCCATATATATGCTGTCTACAAGAGACCCACTTCAGACCTAGAGACACATACAGACTGAAAGTGAGGGAATGGAAAAAGATATTCCATGCAAATGGAAACCAAAAGAAAGCTGGAGTAGCAATTCTCATATCAGACAAAATAGACTTTAAAAAAAGACTATTAGAAGAGACAAAGAAGGACACTACATAATGATCAAGGGATTGATCCAAGAAGAAGATATAACAATTGTAAATATTTATGCACCCAACATAGGCGTACCTCAATACATAAGGCAAGTACTAACAGCCATAAAAGGGGAAATCGACAGTAACACATTCATAGTAGGGGACTTTAACACCCCACTTTCACCAATGGACAGATCATCCAAAATGAAAATAAATAAGGAAACACAAGCTTTAAATGACACAATAGACCAGATAGATTTAACTGATATTTATAGGACATTCCATCCAAAAACAACAGAATACACATTTTTCTCAAGTGCTCATGGAACATTCTCCAGGATAGAGCATATCTTGGGTCACAAATAAAGCCTTGGTAAATTTTAGAAAATTGAAATTGTATCAAGTATCTTTTCTGACCACAACGCAATGAGACTAGTTATCAATTACAGGAAAAGATTTGTAAAAAAATACAAACACATGGAGGCTAAACAATACACTACTTACTAACCAAGTGATCACTGAAGAAATCAAAGTAGAAATCAAAAAATACCTAGATACAAATGACAATGGAGACATGACGACCCAAAACCTATGGGATGCAGCAAAAGCAGTTCTAAGAGGGAAGTTTATAGAAATACAATCATACCTTAAGAAACAGGAAACATCTCAAATAAACAACCTAACTTTGCACCTAAAGCAATTAGAGAAAGAAGAACAAAAAAACCCCCAAAGTTATCAGAAGGAAAGAAATCATAAAGATCAGATCAGAAATAAATGAAAAAGAAATGAAGGAAACGATAGCAAAGATCAATAAAACTAAAAGCTGGTTCTTTGAGAAGATAAACAAAATTAATAAACCATGAGCCAGACTCATCAAGAAAAAAAGGGAGAAGACTCAAATCAATAGAATTAGAAATGAAAAAGGACAAGCATCAAATGACACTACAGAAATACAAAAGATCACGAGAGATTACTACAAGTAACACTATGCCAATAAAATGGACAACCTGGAAGAAATGGACAAATTTTTAGAAATGCACAACCTATGAAGACTGAGTCAGGAAGAAATAGAAAGTATGAATAGACCAATCACAAGCACTGAAATTGAAACTGTGATTAAAAATCTTCCATCAAACAAAAGCCCAGGACCAGATGGCTTCACAGGCGAATTCTATCAAACATTTAGAGAAGAGCTAACACTTATCCTTCTCAAACTCTTCCAAAATATAGCAGAGGGAGGAACACTCCCAAACTCATTCTACGAGGCCACCATCAGCCTGATAACAAAACCAGAAAGGATGTCACAAAGAAAGAAAACTACAGGCCAATATCACTGATGAACATAGATTCAAATATCCTCAACAAAATACTAGCAAACAGAATCCAACAGCACATTAAAAGGCTCATACACCATGATCAAGTGGGGTTTATTCCAGGAATGCAAGGATTCTTAAATATACACATATCAATTAATGTGATACACCATATTAACAAATTGAAGGAGAAAAACCATATGATCATCTCAATAGATGCAGAGAAAGCTTTCGACAAAATTCAACACCGATTTATGATAAAAACCCTCCAGAAAATAGGCATAGAGGGAACTTTCCTCAACATAATAAAGGCCATATATGACAAGCCCACAGCCAACATCATCCTCAATGGTGAAAAACTGAAACCATTTCCACTAAGATCAGGAACAAGACAAGGTTGCCCACTCTCACCACTCTTAATTCAACATTGTTTTGGAAGTTTTAGCCACAGCTATCAGAGAAGAAAAGGAAATAAAAGGAATCCAAATTGGAAAAGAAGAAGTAAAGCTGTCACTGTTTGCAGATGACATGATACTATACATAGAGAATCCTAAAGATGCTACCAGAAAACTACTAGAGCTAATCAATGAATTTGGTAAAGTAGCAGGATACAAAATCAATGCACAGAAATCTCTGGCATTCGTATACACTAATGATGAAAAATCTGAAAGTGAAATCAAGAAAACACTCCCATTTACCATTGCAACAAAAAGAATAAAATATCTAGAATAAACCTACATAAGGAGACAAAAGACCTCTATGCAAAAAATTATAAGACACTGATGAAAGAAATTAAAGATGATACAAATAGATGGAGAGATATACCATGTTCTTGCATTGGAAGAATCAACATTGTGAAAATAACTATATTACCCAAAGCAATCTACAGATTCAGTGCAATCCCTATCAAACTACCACTGGCATTTTTCACAGAACTAGAACAAAAAATTTCAAAATTTGTATGGAAACACAAAAGACCCCAAATAGCCAAAGCAATCTTGAGAATGAAAAACAGAGCTGGAGGAATCAGGCTCCCTGATTTCAGACTATACTACAAAGCTACAGTAATCAAGACAGTATGGTACTGGCACAAAAACAGAAATATAGGTCAATGGAACAGGATAGAAAGCTGAGAGATAAACCCACACACATATGGTCACCTTATCTTTGATAAAGGAGGCAGGAATGTACAGTGGAGAAAGGACAGCCTCTTCAATAAATGGTGCTGGGAAAACTGGACAGGTACGTGTAAAAGTATGAGATTAGATCATTCCCTAACACCATACACAAAAATAAGCTCAAAATGGATTAAAGACCTAAATGTAAGGCCAGAAACTATCAAACTCTTAGAGAAAAACATAGACAGAACACTTTGTGACATAAATAACTGCACGATCCTTTTTGACCCACCTCCTAGAGAAATGGAAGTAAAAACAAAAATAAACAAATGGGATTTAATGAAACTTAAAAGCTTTTGCACAGCAAAGGAAACCATAACCAAGAACAAAAGAAAACCCTCAGAATGGGAGAAAATATTTGCAAATGAAGCAACTGATAAAGCATTAATCTCCAAAATTTACAAGCAGCTCATGCAGCTCAATAACGAAAAAACAAACAACCCAATCCAAAAATGGGCAGAAGACCTAAATAGACATTTCTCCAAAGAAGATATACAGATTGCCCACAAACACATGAAAGAATGCTCAACATCATTAATCATTAGAGAAATGCAAGTCAAAACTACAATGAGATCATCTCACACCAGTCAGAATAGCCATCATCAAAAAATCTAGAAACAATAAATGCTGGAGAGGGTGTGGAGAAAAGGGAACACTCTTGCACTGCTGGTGGGAATGTGAACTGGTACAGCCACTATGGAGAACAGTATGGAAGTTCCTTAAAAAACTACAAATAGAACTACCATATGACCCAGCAATCCCACTACTAGGCATATACCCTGAGAAAACCATAATTCAATAAGAGTCATGTACCAAAATGTTCATTGCAGCTCTATTTACAATAGCCAGGATACCTAAGTATCCATCAACACATGAATGGATAAAGAAGATGTGGCACATATATACAATGGAATATTACTCAGCCATAATAAGAAACGAAATTGAGTTATTTGTAGTGAGGTGGATGGACCTAGAGTCTGTCATACAGAGTGAAGTAAGTCAGAAAGAGAAAGACAAATACCATATGCTAACACATATATATGGAACTTAAGAAAAAAAAATTTCATGAAGAACCTAGGGGTAAGACAGGAATAAAGACTCAGACCTACTAGAGAATGGACTTGCGGATATGGGGAGGGTGAAGGGTAAGCTCTGACAAAGTGAGAGAATGGCATGGACATATATACACTACCAAACGTAAGATAGATAGCTAGTGGGAAGCAGCCGCATAGCACAGGGAGATCAGCTCGGTGCTTTGTGACCACCTAGAGGGGTGGGATAGGGAGGGTGCGAGGGAGGGAGATGCAAGAGGGAAGAGATACGGAACATATGTATATGTATAACTGATTCACTTTGTTATAAAGCAGAAACTAACACACCATTGTAAAGCAATATACTCCAATAAGGATGTAAAAAAAAATAATGCAAATAAGTACATAGTAATTGAAAATTTACATATTTTTTAAACTCATTTGTAACCACAGCAATTATTTAGATCTTAGGCCACAAAATAGTTTTCCATAGGGGATTATTTTGTCATGGATATTGTTTAGAATTACCAGTGTATGACGATAATAAAAAGCATGTCAACTTGTAGTCAACTTTATCATTGTTTTTATTTCTCTACAGATACTGCACCTCCTTATTGCCTGTACCCAGCTAAGCCCACTCCACCACCCCATTCATTATATTCCACTACTACAAAGAGTAATAGCTGAAAAGTCTAGTAAAATGGACAAATGTAAAAATTTTACCAAGAAGAGAAGATACAAATAAATATTAGGAGATATAACTTTAAATATCACAGCAATTAAAAAGTTAAAAAGAATACTAAATTTTAGATGAAATTAAAATATCCTAGTAAAATATAACTTATGAAAACTAACTAGGAAAGAACACTTTATTAGTCAATTAAATTGAATGTTATTTATTTAGTTCTTTTGGCTGTGTTGAACCACTGGACCACCAGGGAAGTCCCGAATTGAATGTTAATTTTAATTCACACAAAGAAAACACTAGTCATCCAGGATTAGTGGTAATTCATGCCAAACCTTCAAGGAACTGGTTGTTCCAATCTTAAGCTCACTTTTTCAGAAAATATGGAAGGAGAAACTCCCAACTCATTCCATGAGATCAGCATATCCTTGATACCAAAACCAGACAACAACAGAATCAGAAAAGAAAAGGCTACTGTTATTTGTGAACACAAATGGAAAAATTCCAAACAAAATATTAACAAACCAAATATAGTGGTATACAGGAAAAAAATCATGACCAGGTAGGATTTATCTTAACAATACACAAATTATTTGACATTATTAATAGAAAATCCATATTTTCATTCTTATATGTACGAAAAACTTAATGAAAGTCGACATGCATTCATGATTTAAAAACTTCACTTAGCAAAACTAGGAATTAGAAATAATTTCCTTAAAAGTTACCTATGAAAAGTTTATAGCAAACATCATTTTTAATGATGAATTAAAATTTTGGAAGCATACCCTAAAATATTAGGGAATTTTGGAAGCATACCCTAAAAAATTAGATACAGTTTTTTTGGTTCTGCATGTAACAAGCTTGGAAGTCACCACTCTGTCGTAACAACAAGTAAAAAGCTGAACATACTGAAAAAATCATCAATTCTTAGATCTGAAAGAGAAGAGAGGACACAGAGCAAACCATGGCCTGTAAGAGTGGAAAGAGAGACCAGTGTAGATAAGGAGTCATGGCTTACCTGAGCAGAGACCCATAAGCTGAAACTGCCCCAGAAACCAGTGCCAGAGGAAGAAAAGCCTGAACTATAATTGACAGACTGCACAGGCTCAGTGCAGACAACCCTGAGACTTAAAAACTCCAGGGGGACCCAGAATATTGTTAGATTTACCTACAGGTGGTCAACCAGATTCCCACAGTAAACATCAGAGAAAAATCTCCTCTGACTCAGGCAGGAGAAGGGCAAAAGGAACCATTTTGAAACACTCCAGAGCACTCTGTTCTTAACAAGGCCTGCCCTCATGAGAAACTACTTTACCAGAGACTAAATTTGCTTAGGTATTATCAGAACCTAACTGACCCCAAAGGGAAATACCAACTACAGCCCACACAAGCCATCCTGTCACAAATAAGACAGGAGAAAAATGGGCCAAAGACCTTAACAGACATCTCACCAAAGAAGATACAGAGATGGCAAGTAAGCATATGAAAAGATGCTTCGCATCCTATTTCATCAGGGAAAAGCAAAGGAAAACAACAATGAAATACCACTACATACCTCTGATGAATGGCCAAAATCCAGAACATGACAACAACAAATGCTGGCAAGGATATAGAACAATAGGAACACCCATTCTGGTGGGAATGCAAAGTAGTACAGACACTTTGGGAGACAGTTTGGCAGTTTTCTTATGAAACTAGACACACTCTTATCATGTGATAGCATGATCACACTCTGGTATTTACCCAAAGGAGCTGAAAACTTATGTCCATACAAAAACCAGCACATGGATGTTTACAGCAGTTTTATTCATACTTGTTAAAACTTTGAATCAATCAAGATGTGCTTCAGTAGGTAAATGGATAAATAAACTGAGGTACATATGGACAATGGAGTATTATTCAGCACTAAAAAAAATGATCTATCAAGCCATGAAAAGACATGGAGGAAACAAGTGCATATTACTAAGTGAGACAAGCCATCTGAAAAGGCTACATGCCGTATGATTCCAACTCTATGACATTCTGGAAAAGGCAAAACTATGGAGACAGTAAAATGATCAGTGTTTGCCAGGGATTGGGCAGAGGGAGGGATGAATGAGTGGAGCACAGAGGCCTTTTAGGTCAGTGAAACTACTCTGTGTGAAACTATAATGGTGGATACCTTTGTCCAAACCCATAGAATATACAACATCAAGAGTGAACCCTGGGCTTCCCTGGTGGCGCAGTGGTTGAGAGTCCGCCTGCCGATGCAGGGGTTGAGGGTTCGTGCCCTGGTCCGGGAAGATCCCACATGCCACAGAGCGGCTGGTCCCGTGAGCCATGGCCGCTGAGCCTGCGCGTTCGGAGCCTGTGCTCCACAACGGGAGAGGCCACAGCAGTGAGAAGCCCGCGTACCACAAAAAAAAAAAAAAAAAAAAGAGTGAACCCTAATGTAAACTATGCTCTTTGGTTAATGATGTGTCAATATAATTTCATCAATTATAGCAAATGTACCACTCTGGTGGAGGATGTTAAAGGGGAAAGTTATCCATCCACACATGGATTTTAGGATGCCTCTGTAACTTCCTCTTCATTTCGCTGTGAATCTAAAACTACTCTAAAAAATAAGGTTTAAAATTTAATTTAAAAAATAAACAACATTTAAAAAATATTTATATAGATGCACATCAATAGCTCATCTGGCACTAACTAATAGATCTTGGGTAAAGTAATCAAGTAAAAAGATGAAACTCAATGACTAAGAATTGGAAAAGTAGAAATAAAACTGTCATATTGGCAGAAGATATAATTGTCTACATTGAAAATCCAAAAGGAACTATGCAAATTATTAAAAATAAGTATAGCAAAGTGAAGTGTCAGGACACAAGATAATTAAGAAAAAATAAATTTCAATATTTTACATCAGAAACAAACTGATAATTTTTAAAAGATACAACAGCAATAAAATGTACACATTGATTGGGAAGAAATAAAGATGTTTAAATAATTTGTGGAAATAATGAAAAATTTATTGAAAGGTCTTAGTGAAGACCTAAGAAATGGAGAGATATGTTTACAAATAAAAAACCTTAATATCATAAAGGTGTCAGTTTCTCCAAATTACTATAGATTCTATGTAATTCAAATAAAAATCCCCAAAGGATTTTTTAAAAGAATTTGACATCAAAATTTTGTTGGAAGAGCAAAGGGTCAAGTATAGCCAAAACATTTTCAAACAAGATTAATGTGGAGAATCTCTCCTCCAAGAGATCATGAATTATTATAAATATCAAGTATTTAGGACAGTATGATACTGGAATAGTGATAGAGAGATCAATGGAATCAAATAAGAGCCAATATATACCTACATGCCTATATATATGGAACTGTAATAGATCACAGATGTGCCATTATAGAGCATTGTAAATATGCATGAATAGTTCCTAAAAGATGTTCAAACAATTGTTTACTCATATGAGGGGGAAAAAATGAAATACTACCTTACACTACACACAAAAAAACACTTTCAATGGGAAAAAAGATTTCAATATGGAAAGCAAAACTTTAAAATTTTTAGATAAAAATATAGGAAAATAACTATGACTTCAGAATAGGGTAAAAAAGAAAACTGGAAAATTCCTAGCCGTGAAGGAAAATACTGGGATAATACTGATATATAATTATATTGATGGTTTAAACTTTTGTCATCAAGAGTGGTTCTTGACAAAAGATTAGCCATAAAATGGAAGAAAATAATTGTAACATATGTAATTGACAAAAAAAATAGTATCTAAAATTTATAACAAACTCCTCTAAAGCAGAAACAAAAGTAGGAAAAATATATGAACAGGAATTTCAGAGAAGTTTAAACATATATGGCCAATGCATACATGCAAAATAAAGTGCAACATCGTTAATTAATCAGCACCATGTCTAATAAGTCCACAATGAGAGACCTTTTTATACCTAGTTTCTCAAAAATCATGAATTCTGGTAGTTCCAAACACTGAAGATGTTATTGATCAATATAATACATTTGTCTATATGTACTCTTACATACTGTTGATAGCAGTATAAAGTGGTCAACTACTTCAGAAACATTTTTGTCTTGCTTTGTAAATTTGAAAGTATGCATGTGATATGATACATGAAAAAAAAAGTCCACTTTTTTTTTTTTTTTTTTTTTTTTTGCGGTACGTGGGCCTCTCACTGCTGTGGCCTCTCCCGTTGCAGAGCACAGGTCCCGGACGCGCAGGTCCAGCGGACATGGCTCATGGGCCCAGCCGCTCCGCGGCATGTGGGATCCTCCCGGACTGGGGCACGAACCCTCATTCCCCGCACCGGCAGGCGGACTCTCAACCACTGCACCACCAGGGAAGCCCCGCAAGTCCACTTTTATATATAATCCCTGGAGACACTTTGGGGCATATACCCCAGGAGACAGGTATACAAATGTCCTCAGCAACACTGTGAAATCATAAAACACTGGAAACAACACAAATGTCCCTTGATAGAAGGATAGATAAATAAATGGATAAGTGACACTATATACAGAGGGAAAATAATTAGTCAACTACATGGATGAAAATGAAGAACATAGTTTGAATAAATACATTCAGTTCCAAATAACTGTTATATAGTGGACTATATTAATAAAGCTCAAAAAAGTAAGGCTAAAATAGTGTTTATGTATGCATATATATAGAATAAGTCTAAAATTTATAAAGCAAGGGAATAATGTTTACATGTAAGGAAAGAGGTGGGGAGATGAAAAGGCTGGGAGTACAGAGACCATAATCACAATGTTCTGGGTTATACATTGAATAGTGGATTCACTGTTTGTTTTATCACCAGGCTTTATAATTTACATACATGTAATGCAATATTAAATGGATCAAATAAAATAGTAAAAGACAACTAAGATTTTATTTAACAAAAAGATAATTAAGAAGAAGAGGGAACAAGGATGGAGAGGAAACAACATAATTATCCATCGTACCTCTGAACATTTGTTCAACTGTGTGGGGGGCAGGGGGTGGGCAGGGGTAAGGTGGCAGCACTGAATGCAACCCAGTAATCCTTTCTTGGTCATACAAGAAACATATAGTAATGTATGTTTCAGAGCCTTATGAAGGTGTGGTCTTGTTTAGTGTATTATATGGTTTTGTGCTACTTGAAAAGACTTCATAGAAATTGTAGGGAACAATTCTTTGTGGAGGAAAAAAAACATTGTTCAAAAGATAATATTAGGAATACAATCTGGAACATGAAAAAAGTGTAATGTATATCCTACTAAGGCTCTGATATAGCTATAATGTACAAGAAATACAAAACACAGAACATTTTAATCCTCTGAGCAAGTAATTCTATGAGACAATTGACTCAGTTTCTCCAACAAATAAAATGCATAGTGGAAAAAAGAGTGGATGGATTTACAATTTAAAATAACATTTAATTGCAATATATGGACTAATTAGACCTTATTGGATCTTAATTCAAATAAAGTATTACAAAAAATTATCAAACAGAAGGAATTTGAGCACTCACTGATTATTGGATATATTAAATAATTACTTTTAAATTATTTTTACTTGTGATAATGCTACTATGACTTTTTATGAGACCTTAGCTTTTTAAGATAACAATAACATATTTACAAGTAAAATAATGAAATATTGAGGATTTGCTTAAAAATAACTGTGGAAAGAGAAGTGAATGGGAACATAAAAGCCACAGATTGTTCATGAATAGCCGTTAATCCTGAGGATGGGTATACAGAGCTTCTTTATATTGTTCTCTCTACATGTGGATATGGTTCAAATTTTCCATTGTAACATGTTAAAATAAATAAAAACAAAATGTTTTTCTATATATGCTGTTTATCCTATTTATTCCTCACTACATCCTTGTGGAGAAAACAGAGTACTGTTTACTATATTTTTTGTTTTTGTTTTTTTAGAAAAAAAACCTGTGAACCAGAGAATGTAAGAGACGTGTAAGTGAAGTTTACAATGAGACAGAACTGGACCACAATCCAGAGGCTATAAACTTTTATCCAGAGGCTTTCTACCACCTCTGAATCCATAGCATTTTATGCTCCCAAGAGGTGATGTTCCAGATCATTATTTATAAATGAGATGAACACTCATGCAACGACTCTCTAAGCAATGCATTCTTAGAAAAAATGGGAGTGTGCTGTAACCTTGTAAACAAATTCTAAAAATGAACCAGCCCTTGGAGTTTTTTGTTTTTTGTTTTTGTCACCTTTCTTTTGGGAGAGACACTTGTCAAAAATTGAATGAACTTTATGTTGTTCCATTAATAACTTCTCTGAATAAATGAATAAAAGTTACCATTTCTAAAAGTAGTGTGCCATTTAAATTAAGGTAGCAGTTTTGGCATCATCTTCAGGTGCCAAGGGAACAGACAAAAAGGTAAACATTGGATTCTATGAGATTTCACCCACAGTTAGAAAAAGGCTCACGTCCTAGGGGAGAAGAGAGGAAGGGAAAAAGAGATCAGGGGTATGGCATTAAATTTGATGGGGATGGTGGAGTGGGGAGATAGAAATTAAATGCTCGGTTTTAAATGGCTCAATGGGGCTTATTTTACAACATTTATAGTTTGGTATGAAAATTCATTTCCATTTATCTCTTTTTTTTTTAAGCAGAGATAAATAAAAATGGGCAGAAATAAATATCCTTTTGTTTACAAAAGTATGCCTATGCAAGACTGAAAATTTTATGTTAATGAGGTATTAAAAGCCAGATAGTAGGGCTTCCCTGGTGGCGCAGTGGTTGAGAGTCCGCCTGCCGATGCAGGGGACACGGGTTCGTGCCCCGGTCTGGGAAGATCCCACATGCCGCAGAGCGGCTAGGCCCGTGAGCCATGGCTGCTGAGCCTGCGCATCCGGAGCCTGTGCTCTGCAAGGGGAGAGGCCACAACAGTGAGAGGCCCGCCTACCGCAAAAAAAAAAAAAAGCCAGATAGCTACAGAAATGTTAAAGAAAGCTAGACATAAAATAACAATAATTAAAAATAATTAAATATCCCACTGACTATTTGATCTTTTTGTTATATTTCTTTATACATTAGTTACTTCCTGAAAGCTTGGTTTCATTTTTGGTTTATCATGGTCTTTCCACATAGTTTGTAAATATACCGTGGTTAAAACTAACCGTCCTTGTCAGCAACTCAAGCCTGGCTCCCTAAAGCATTTTTAAATTTCAAAGTTAATTGAGCTTCAGAACAAAGTCGTGCACAGAATTCTAATTTGCAGTGGAAAATCTGCACCATGCCTGATGATGTCTCCCTGGAGACAAAGCATCAGGTAGTTTTGTCAATCAAATCAAAGTCATCATGTTCTGTTCTAATTTATTATAGCTATTTATATGTTTACTTATGTCTTCAAGGGAGATTTGATTATGAATTATTTACTGTTGTTATTCCCTTGTAATGCACCAATCACCTCATCGAGACCAATTTAGGAATGATGTCTGTAAATTTCCAGATAAAGAATACTAAGCAATTTATGTGATAAACTAATGATACCATGAAAGAAGGGAAATTGTTCTATGTGAAATTCCTTCCTCATCTTCTCTCAAAATCTTAGCAATATTTCAAAATCCATTTCTTTATTCTCCTCCACAAGTTCTTCTTTAATGATTCTTGTTGATACAGATAGTTTCCTTCTTTGATAATTAAATATCTCTTATCTCATACGTATAACTTTTGGCCATAGATTTTTTTCTTTATTTAAATTTCAAAAAGGACTGCCAAGTCCTAGAGGAAGAGGATGATTCATCTATTTCTCTCTAATAACTTGTATATCATTTTATTAGAATGTTTTACACAATTACTGGTGCCAAAAATAGTTACTGGTGAATTTATTGATTGAATGGCCCTAAGGTAGTTTTCAATATTGGTCCAAATTCTTGAACATTCCATATATTTACATCCTTTGCCATGTAATTTTGAAGTGCTCTTTCAGGGTAAGAGAGGGGGCATAATATGCCTTCTCTGGACCTAGTCATGTGACATGCATTAGCCAATATAAATGTTAGCAGAGGTGTCATCAGCAGAGGCTTGAACTGAGCTGACATATTGAGATTTGTTCTGTTACACTTCTACAAATCCCATAAAAAGACTTTTCCAGATTAGTCCAGGAGATGGACCAGAAACACCTGCAGCATAACTGAGAGTCCCCAGTAATCACATCTGAGGCAGTCCTAGATCAGTCAACAGCCAGCCACCCACTAGATGTGTGAGCAAGCCCAGGTAAGATCAGTAGAGCAACCCATGAGACCAACCCGGATGCATGAGCAATAAATACTGTTTTATGCCACTGATTTTTTGTGGTTGTTTATCATGCAATACTATCATGGTAATAGATACTAATACAAAACCTAACGAAAATATTTTTAAGAGACTTTACAAAGAAGTACGACTAGAGAAGTTTTTGTTGTAAAGTTCACTAATGATTTGCTTTAATTAAAGTGGGAAAGAGGTAGAATATTTGAGGTAAGAGTCTATTTATTCATGCATTCATTAAAAAAAAAACTTTCATCAAGCCGCTACATTGTGACAGAAACTGCAGTTGGCACTAGAGAAATAAGAATGAGACAGTTCCTATTCTTAAGTAAACCAACAATATGGTTATAGTATGATATTTTGATTAGTAATCACTTGCACAGGTTTCTGGGAGCCAGACAAGGGCAAATAACTCAGGTCACGGCATTAGCTAAGGTTTCCTGGAAGAAGTATTTATTGAAATGTCATAAGGACTGTTGGAGTAATCAGGAAAAGGTGAAAAGGGATCTGCCTAAACAAAGACCCAGAGCCCCAAATCCACACATTTTGAAGGAGAGAAAATCACTGGGTATTCCAGAAACACCAGTTCTATATAGATGAGGGTAGAAATTTAGGTAAAGCCTAGAAAATTAGGGTCTTTTTAGAAATGATAAAGACTTTGGACTTTATTCAGAAGGTTATGAGAATTTATTGTAATTTTTTAAGAAGAGTGACATGATAAGGTTCATATTTCATAAAGATTACTTGGGTGGAAAGTATGAGGATGGACTGGAGTGGATAACAGAGTCCAGGTGAGTAATGACGAAGCCCTAAACTGAGACAGAACAGTGGACATGATAGTAAAAGACATTAAAGGACTAGAATCAACTGGCCATGGTGAATAATAGAAAGTAGATGGTAAACTGGAGAGGAAAAAGTCCAAGATTTCTAGACTAGAAGAAATAGTTAATGGAGTGAGGGGGTGATATAAAAAGACTAGCTTGGAAAGAGGAAGAATGAGTTAAGTTTGGACACCATGCTGGGACTCAGGTATCTCCCCCATTCTGGAGATTACCTGGTAAACTGGGGACAAATGGACAAGAGCTTTAAGTAGATATGGCAACAGAAATACAGGCATTATTAGCAAATTTAATTATAGTTGAAGCATGGGCAAAATGAGCATGTACAGTTAGACAAGAAAACAGTGAGGACAAATTCCTAGAAAACATCACCATTAAAATGTAGGTAGTGAGATGCATTTAGGTTTGGAATCTGGTTAAGTGGATTGATTGGAAGAATAAAGGATCAGGGATATTGATACCACCAAGAGAGGTACTCAAGTGCTCTAAGTTGAATACGGAAGAAAATACACTTAGAATAATGTATTTTTTTTTTACATATATAGGCAAAATATTGAATACAAGAAAAGTTCTAAATTGTTCTGTTTGACTTAAGAATGAAATGAGGTCTGAAATTTTGAGTTAAAGATTTCACTTGAATTATAGTGATAGTGGATATAGTGGATAGTGCAGTGTAGAAGTAGAAGCTTAGTACTGTAGTCCTAGCTAAATTAGGGGGAATGTGTCCCTTGCAGCTAAAATTTCTTGGCACACTTCATGAATATGGCAGATTGTATTCTGCTAAAAGGGTCATGGCAATATTTCCAGTTCTACATGTTCTTAGAGAACCTTTTCACTCCTCATCAGAAGGCAGTATATTGCCCCTCCCCCCTTGAGTCAGGGCGGATTATATAACTACCTCAATGAATAAAATGTGGCAGAAGTGACTTTGAGTGATTTCTAGGGCTGGGTCATAAAAGGTGATACTTGGATAACTTAATTTAATATCTGTAACAACTTTCAGAGCTAGGTTCTACATCCCCTCCTTTCCAAATGTGAATCTTGAGGCTCACAGAGTAACATACTCAAGATAACACAGGTGGTAAGTGGCAGAACTGGAATGACTTGCTGTGTAGGATTTTCCCTCAAACCTGGTTATAAGCTTAGGCTCCAAAGCCAGATTGCCTCATTTGAATCACAACTCACTCCAAGATATCATTTCTGCCAAACACTTAGAACAATACTAGCACTTAGTACATTTTAAATAAAATCTATACTAAGATACAGGCTATTTAAAATATTGGGACATCACTTTTAATGTATTCTTCCGGTGGTTTTCCAAATTTCATGTACAGTCACAAAAGTTAAAGCTAATAAAAGAAATATATATATATATATACATATATATATACACACACACACATTATGTGTCAAAACATATATTGCAGAATTGAAAGTTAGTTAAGTAATCAAGTTAAATGAGGTGCAATTTGATCTAATATGGTCATTTTAAAATTCAGAGCTTTTCTGTCTGTTTGACCCCCAAAGGGGAGCCCAAGAAAGACCTAACTGTGCTTCTTTTTTAAACTGCTTTTAGCTCAGCCTCCAGATAGCTGCAGGGCTGAAGAAACATACTTTTAGGGACACAGGATTCTACTCAAGCAACTACAGAATATCATGTTCTCCATCTGGAACCACCCTTGGATGCATCTAACTATGGCAACAAGACAACTCCAAAACAAAACTTCACAATGTTCAAATTTTTACAGCAATATCGATTATTAGTTATCTGGTTACTTTGTTTTCTAAATCTTGAAGCCACTCTTTTAATGCATTGTTTTTATGGAGAAAAGTTGAAGGAGGAGGAGACACCCTCAAGAGAGGTACTGTGAGTTGAAGGGTCATAAAATAATCACAAGTTCAGAAAATAAGTGTGGTGAAATAAGTGGGAGAATTAGAAGTATGAGAGGGGAATACTGGAATTAAGAATTTTAGAGTTTTTACTATTCTAGGTGACATCAAATCCCAGGTATAGTCATTGGAGAGGTTGACTGGAGTCTCTAGAGCTGAGAGTAAGAAGTTGTTAGCTAGAGTTCAAAAGTGTTATATGCATGGACAAGGAGTTTAGGAGATCACTGCGTAGGAAAAGAGTGTGAATCAGTTGCCAGAGTTCTTTTTCATGAATCTGTGCATTTACAAAGGCTGTTTCTTCTGCCTGGAATATCTTTGCAACCACCCATTTGCCTGTCAAACTCCTATGCCTTTTTCAAGTACCAGCTCAAATCTCAAACACTCTATGAATCATTGCCTATGAATCATGTCAAATTAATTCCTCCAAGCTCTCTGATCTTATGGCATTTTATTCTCACCTTGATTATAGCATTTAACAGATGGAACTGTATCTATATTTTTACAAATACATCTCTCCATTAGACTGTGAGCTTCTCAATGGTAGCCACCAGGCACATTCTCTATTGTAATCTCTATAGCATATATAATGCCTGCCGTGTAGCCAGTTCACAATATTATGTTTATTAAGTTAAATAATGGATAAGTAAGCAATAGTCACCAAAGGAACATACAGGAAGGCATAATTAATTCTCATTAAGAGAGCAGTGAGAGTGTCACATAAAAGGAATCAGTCGAAACAGATCTTTAAGATGTATAAGTTTTCACTAATCACAGAACTGAAAGGAGGGCAATCAAGGCTGAGCAAACCATAGAAGCAAAAGCACAGCATGTGAAGAGGCCGAGTGGTATGGATTCATCATTCATTAGTGCATTCATTTAACAGATATTCACTGATCACCTCTCTATTCCAAGCACTGTACTAAGTGCAGGGAATAAAAATAAAATAATAATATATTGTTGTTACTCTCAAGGATCCACAGTCTTAACAAAGAAAAATAAACATGAAAAGAGAGAAAAATCATTATACAGTGTGGGAGTGTTATTGCAGAAACATGAACTAAGCTATGGGTTAGCCCAGAGCACAAGCAGGGAAATTAGCCATGCCTGGGGGCTTAGATGAGGACAATCACAGTGTGACATTTCACTG
Organism: Mesoplodon bidens; assembly: GCF_964165515.1. NCBI lineage: Eukaryota > Metazoa > Chordata > Mammalia > Artiodactyla > Ziphiidae > Mesoplodon > Mesoplodon bidens. Next base: position 109,700,715 of record NC_138178.1, read on the forward strand.
AGTATTTCAAGGTGAAGAATGGAGAAATGGATCTTCTAGAAAAATAAGGAACAACACGTGCAAACGCATTTTGAGAACATTACAGAGGGTCTTGTGTTCCTAGGTAAAAACACACAAATGTTATTTTGTAGACTATAGCAGGCCAATAAGAATTTTTAAACTGAAGAGAGATATGATGAAATTTATTTTAAGAGGAGATAATGCTAGGGAGTCTGTGAAAGATGCACTAGAATGGAAAAGCAGTGGAGGCAGAGACCAGTTAAGAGATTTCTAACAGTTCAACAGTTCAAGAGAAAATAGAAATGGATAGAAGAGACTTTAACATGGAAAACAAAGGATTGATCCTGAGACACAATGTCATAAAAGTTTTTAATTTATTTAATAAGTAATTAAAGATTTCGAAGAGAGAAAATGACTTGATTTAATGGGCATTTTAGGAGGCTGCTTCTTGTAACAATGTGAGTGCTGGGTTAGAAAGACAAGAGACCAGAGGCAGAGAGATGTTAGGAAACTGTTTACAAAGGCCTATGGAAGAGATGATGAGGGCTCAAACTAGAATTATGAAAGAGGAAACTGAAAGAAATCAAAAGAGGCGTCTAGAACTGATATATGAAAGGTAAGGGAGACAGTTTCTTCATCTACTTATTTATTCATTTGACAAATAGTTTTTCAGATATAAACCAAGCACTTTGCTTGGTACTGAGAATTCAGGGTGAACAAAATAAACATCCCTGCCCAGAGCTTATGGCTTAGTGTAAAGAGAGATAATTTAAGCAATTAATTATAAGAAGAGATGATAAATACTGTATTATGAAGTAGAGGATGCTATGGAAATACATAGCCACAGCTCTTAGCATGGTCTGGAGGGTTGGGAGATGGTTAAGTTTAGGCTGACACCTAAAGAACAAATAGGCATTAGCCGGGCCAAATCCTTCAGGGAAAGAGAATTGTGGATAGGAGAAGTGGTGGGGGCCTTATTCTAGTGAATGACTGAGTTTAAAATTGAACAAAAGTTAGGGAACTGGAGAACACAGACAGAAGTTAACCTGTTCAAGAAGTCTGGCTGTGAAAGAGGTTTCATCAGGAGATCAATATGGAATCAAAACTGGATCTTGTTTTCTATTTTTTATTATTATAATTCATATACAAGAAAGCATATAGATTTTAAGAGTTTTTTCTAGCAGTTTTTAAAAACTGCTCAAATAGTTTTTAAAAACTATACACCCATGTAACTATCACCTCATTCAAGGTATAGAACATTTCCATCACCCCAGAAATTTCCCTCCTGCCTCGTTCACATCAATCTTACAAGGAAACCACGGTTTAATTTTTATCACCGTAGCTTAGTTTTGCTTGTTCTAGAATTGTATATGCACGAAAGCATACAGCATGTTCTCTTTTCTGTCTGGCTTCTTTCCCTCAACATAATATCCTTGAGATTTATCCACTTGCGGTGTGTATCACTAGTGTGTTGCTTTGTATTGCTGAGTAGTATTCCATTGTATAAATATACAATATACATATTGTATAGCTATTTATCTGTTGATAAATATTTTGACTTATCATTTTTGAACAAGTCTTTGTATGGACATGTCTTTTTCTTTTTCTGGGGCTGCTGGGCCATAGGCAAGGTGTGTTCGACTTTGTAAGAAGATGACAAACTGTTTTTCAAAGTAGTTGTAGCACTTTAGTTTCCTACCAACAATTTATGAAAGTTCCACATCATTTCTACTAGTAATATTTTCAGTCTCTTTAAATTTCAGTAATTCTAAAGTGAGCTTTTATTTGAGGTTTTGCAATTCTCTGATGACTAATAAGTTTAAGCAATTTTCCATGGGCTTATTGGGTGTTTATATATTTATGTGAAGTGTGTTTTCAACAGTTTTTTTTTTATTTTAAGAGAGAAAGGTTGAGAATATATAGATGCATGAAGCCAAGAATCAGTTATAAGAAAAATAAAGCCAAGAATCAGTTATAAGAAAAAAGATGAAAATATAGAAGAGCAATAAAATTGAGAGGAAGTTCTTGGTGAGAAACAGATAGTGTATCCAAAGTACACAATCTATACTATCAAATTTTGTTGGTTGGGGGCTAGAAACATTTAGTCTTTACTACTGATAGTATAGCTTCGAGACATCCAGCAAATCTTCATTGATAGCTTATGATTATCCAAAATCACTTTTTCTATTATAGATTAACCTTTCCTGATTTTGAAGTTGCATGAAATTGCAACTTGTGTATGTTTCCCCAGGATACTGTTGTCCTACATTTAAAAGGGGCCAATGTCAAAAAAGCTTGTTTTTAAAGAATATAGGAAGAAGGTATACATAATTGATGTTTAGTAAGACTATATAAAATATTTCTCAAAAGCTAGCAAAAGGATTACCTATACTGCAAAGGTGAGAGAATAAAAATATTAGTCTTCGAGTTTAATGATACTCTACCACCTCCATTTTGCCATTTTCCAATCAGCTAGTTTCTTAAAAACATTTCAAATGAGTAATATGCTTTATGTAGAGACAGATAATAGAAAATTTTGAAATTTTAAAATTGATGCCTGGTTTTAATGATAACATCATTTAAGTGTAATCTAATCCATAAATGGTAGTAGTAAACAAAACAGAAGTGAAGGATTTGTTTCAGTTAGAGTTTACTTTCCTTGAAATGTTGAGTTGCCTCAACTACTCACCCACAACCGTATCATATAATCAAATGTTCAAGTGTTAGTTAAGATGCTATTTTCAGCTATCCAGTGGACCACAGAAAAATTAAGTTTCACAAGTACAAAGTTCGGCTGTTTCTCATTCCCTTCCTTCTGTTGCAAAGATTATTCCCAAAATCAAATGAATAAAGAAGAGAATTATAGTCTGTATTTTAGGATTGTTAAAGGTTTCTCTGTTTCTGACAGTTTGGCTTTCTTTTGTCATTTTCTCACTTAAATGTTGTAAACTCAGAAAGTGCTAAGCTAAGATTCTGTATGTAGTGTTACACATGCCATAAGACAATATTATTTTACCATGTCAAAGTTGTTTGCACCATTTGGAGCACATCTATCATCAAAACTCAATTAAATGGAGTCTTTCTATCTTCAACTAAAACAAACTGTTTACTTAGATTTGCTCAGTGTTTACTTCACAAGAGGTAGAAGACCCAAATAGCACAGGAACATAGGTGTCTGGGGATATACCAGGGGTCAAAAAATTTAACCCAAAGAAGGAGGCCTTCTTCTTTGCTTGCAACAAGAGACTTTCTTTTTCTTTTGCCAAGTAAATGGCAGCATTATAATGTTATTCATACCTCACTGGTGTCCTAACAATTCCTCTATTCACACTGAAAAGGGATATATTCTCTTTGTTGCAAAGTATTAAATTTGTCCCTAGAGATTAGTGTGTAGGCAGTTTTAAAGGATGAAACAGGATTAGATAAGGTTTCTTTACTGAGAAAGAATTCTGAAACAGTGCAGCAGAAAACCCTCTTGTATTACTTGTATTGAAAAAAAATCCTTTGTTTTAACACTTCAAATCACAAGTCACATTTATTAAATTATTAGTTGACAAAATGTTTCTTTGTGGAGTTTTGTGAAAGGTAGGTAATTTACAAATAGAAAAAAATTGACACTTGCCTTAATTTTATTTGAAAGTTTATATCTTTGAAATCCCTCTATGGTATTTATAATTTAAATATGTTCTAAGAGATGATATAGAAAAGATTATAGTAATTGTAGTTATCTGTTCAAAGATTCAGAATGTTTCTGCCTTTCTTAGTGATATTTATAAGGGGTGAAAATTATATCATACATCTACTGAACTCAGCCGACATTCGTTAAGTTTAAAAGTGTCAAAATTATGTCGAGGGCAGTTCTGAAAAATAAGACAGTGGTTCATTTGGGTTCCATTTATTTGTGTACAGTTAGTAATATTGTATACCAAAGGAAGACATGAATGAATATTATTATCAAGTTTCCAAGAGAAATAGCAAGATAGATTTTCTTCAGAAAGAAAAAAAATAGCCTGTAATAATATACTATGTCTTTAGTTAAATAATTTTGAGGTTACAGACCTTTCCTAATTACTGGTAAAGTTACTATGCGATTGCATGATAAAGTATCTGTGTTGGTTTTTTTAAATTTTTATTTTACATAGTAGGGCAGAGACTGAGTAAAGCCTTCCTAGGCTACTGTAGTTTCTTCTCTTTTGACCGTTTATCTACTAGCCACACGGAAAACTTTTGTTACAATAAAAAGGAAAGATTTGCAGCTAGGACCCACAATTTTTGTTATAAGTTAAAAAAATCTCAATTTAAACCTAAAGATTATGTTTTTGCCATACGTACAGATTTTAAAGCTTACGAGAGAAAAGAATTGGGAATATAAGATTTCTGCTAACAAAACTTAAAAAAAAAATCCCTTTGCATCTTGATGGCACCTTGTCATCTGAAAACCAGGAAACCTTCTGCATACACTTTTTCTTTTTCACATTGCTGCCAGGTTATCAATCTTCCCATGGCACAGCTCTGCTTATGTCAGGCCCTACTACAAACTATTTGTGGTTTCCCACTGTCTCCAGAACAAAATCCAGACTCTTTGGCTTGATGTTCAAAGCCTTGCACAATCCTTCTCTAAACTTCCCATCACCACTTTTCTGAGTTAATTGTGTACCAGGCTCACTGACAACCCCTACCTAGACTCCCTCCACACTGTATCCTTAGCAAGTTCCTAGATGTATCACATGCTTTGGGGCTTTCATAGCATCACTGCTTGCTCCCTATCCATCCTTTGAGTTTTCACTTTGACTATTTCACCTTTCACCTGTGGGTACCTTAGGGCAATAAATATTTGTTGGTCTGTTTCTGATAAATACCACTGTGTTGGTGCATAATAGGAAGACATTCTGATGTAATGCTCCTTGTCTGCATGGAAAGTTTGAGTCATTTTAAGGCATGTTTTTGTCTGGTTGCTCAGTGGCTCTGGAATGTTTTTAGTGTTTTCCACTTACCCTTGCTAGTTCAAGACAGAAATACAAATGTTAATGATTTTTACAAATGTAATTGACGTGGAAAAATTCTAAGTGTGCGGTAGTTATACAAAAATAAACATCTGGATATTTGCAAACACTGAGATATTAAACTAGATTTATTTTCCACATATTCATCCTGATTTTGAGGTCATGAAAATAGAATCCTGTGGTTTGATGGTATTATAAGACAGAAGCTAAACTAAAATCTATCAATTTCTAACATTTTTATGAACACCTACCACTTTTGTATGTCTTCCTCAAATTATATTTTGAATATTCTGTATTTAAGTTGGACTCTATTCCTGGGAAACTAACCTTTAATTTGAAAAATTTTGAAAAACACTATTAACGTGAATGAAATTTTAAAAATGAGCAGCTATTAGACGGAAAAGAGAAAGAAAAGATTTGAATAAATGAATACAGCTGTAGGAAAATAATTGTTTTTCTTACTTTCACACTCATAGGACAATATTCACTGTGACAAGGAAGACCGGGGCATGGGGCTGGCAGGTGGGATAGTTTGGTTGTTGTGGATAATAATACTGTTGTTTTTTGCTCCAGATTTAAGACTTCAAGAACCATGGAACCATAAGGGGTAAAATCCTAGCTTATTAGTACTTTCAACGCTTACTTACACTTGATAGTTTCTGCCCAGTTTTGCATTTGAAGAGAAAATTATGCTAAAGAAATATGATAAAACATATCTGTTTATCCTTTCAGGGCTCTGAGTACCAAATGTACAGTGTCTCCTACTTCAGTGCTAACAGAGTAACCTTAGAGATGAGGAAACGTGCACCCAAAAGCCTTGCCCAAGTTAGTAGAGTCTGTTTTTGGTAAATCAAGACTGTAATTCAGGTAGTTCCACTCCTTACTTGATCTTTTTATCTCAAAGTATATTTGAAGTCCTCTTTGACTAGGCCAGATGGATGACTGGATTTTGCATAATACATTTTTTAAATGTAGTTCAACATGGTTTAGTTTTCCAAAAAGATTTTTGGTCAGATCGAAGATGGTTCCTGCAGCCATGTACATGAAATATGTATATAAAAATCAGTTGATCCATCAAGTTGATTTTGGAATGTAGCATCAGATTCAAAGTAACAGACTGAGAACCTAGTATACAGAGAAGATGAAATATGGTCACCAAAATGCTCTTCCATCATCCAGAGGCTTTTAAGTGGTGAAGACTATTAATTTTTAGTCATAATAGCAGCTACTGTTTATTGGGTGTTTCCAGTATGCCATACATTGTGCTCCTTATACAAACTTATTTCATCACCTCAACCACACAATGCTAGGCATTCTTATTCTCATTTTGTAGATGAATAAACAGAAGCTCAGAGAACTCACATAACAAATCCAAATCACACATTTGAGATTTGAGGTCCAGGTGTTTTTTTTACTTAAAACTCAAGTTTTTTACTGTTTTAAAGTTCTAAAACTATACTAAAATTTTTAAAATAATAGCTGATATATATTGAAAAATGTTTATGTATTATGAGATATTAAACACTACATTTGATATCTCATTTAACCTTCATAACAACTATTTGAGAGTAGGTATTATGTCCATTTTCCTGTGAGGATAGAAAATTTTGCAAAGTCATACAATGTCCTCAAGATGACTTGGTTAGGAAGAGGCAGAAGCAGGTTGTCAGCTTAGGAAGACTGTCTTCATGCATTACTCTATACTGCCTCTCATGATCTCCTTATCTGCAGGAATACAGAGCTGTTCTCTAGGTGCATTAGTCAGGAGAGGAAAAGCAATGTGTCATAACAAATGAATCCAGAATTTCAGTGCCTTACAAAAACAGATAGTTATTTCTCACTCATACTTTCTGTCCACTGTAGCTGTGGCTCTGTTACTGAATGTGTGTAATAGGATCCAGGTAACAGGGCAGCCACTATCCACACCTGGTCTCACGGCAAAGGGGCAAAAAAAAAAAAAAAAGGCATAGACAATCATTTACTGGCTTTTAAACTTCTGCCTGAAGGTTATATGGCCACTCCTGAGTCCCGCCAGGTGAGGATAAATAATCCTTTCTTGATGACTGACTCCACAGAGACAGAAATCTGACTATTTGGGGAATAGTTGACCTGATACCTGGTTAGTACTGCCAGGATGTGCATATCCATGCATAAAATGATAGGATACTACTGTGTTTTCCTGACTTGTGGCTCTTCAGACCACCTCAGCTCTTAGATTACCACAAGTTCATAGAGCAGCTTTCAGGAATAAAGAAACAAAAACAATCTGATGGGGTAATATAATGTTGTTCACTAGTATATGAGGTTCACAATTTAGAGCTTAAGAATTTCTTTTCCTGGGGAAAGGGGACTTGTATTTATAAGAACATATTGAGTAAGGAAAGTAGATATTGTCAGATCCTGCTGGTAAGTGGATAGATATCTACTGCATTGTTTAGAATAGAAAAAAAAAAAAAGGGAAACAACTTAACTATCCAACAATATAAAATGGGTTAAATGAATTACATTGTCTATATAAATGGAATTCAGCAAACTAAAATGATCAAAATGTAATGGTACAGAAACTATTAGAGATATAGTAGAAAAATCAAGTTATAAAATAATATTGTATGGTGACTTCCCTGGTGGCACAGAGGTTAGGACGCCGTGGTCCCAATGCAGGGGGCACAGGTTCAATCCCTGGTCAGGGAACTAGTTCCCACATGCATGCCGCAACTAAGAGTTTGCATGCCACAACTAAGGAGCCAGCAAGCTGCAACTAAGGAGACTGCAAGCCACAACTAAGGAGCCCACCTGCCGCAACTAAGACCTGGTGCAACCAAATAAATAAATAAATATTTAAAAAAATAATATTGTATGATCTCTTCATATAAGATAATACTTAATACATTTTAAAATAAATTAATACACAAATATTAATTAAAAGAATAAATTTTAAAAGCATGAATGTGAAGTCCAGTATGCACTAAATAAAACTGTCTTTAATCACAAAAAATCAAAGAACTAAATTCAGATAACTTGATAATCTGCCAAAGCAGTCAAGAAACAATTAGTGATCTTTCTTAATCATTCTTGACCACTTTCCACTCAATATTCAATTCACATTTTACTCCCTCCCTTAGACTCATCTTCTGTACAAAGGCTTACATAATCCCCCAACTCCTACTAACTCATAGCTCCACACCAGTATGGAAATGATTTTCACTCTTTTTTCTCCCACTAAACTGTCAGCTACTTGGTAGCAGGGATGCAGTCTTCTTCCTCTTGTTAACCTCCAGCTAATATTCCTGAATCCAGACTTCTCCATAGCCATCTGTCCTCCACAGTGTGGACAGTTCCTTTGATGTAATAAAAATTGAAGTGATTATTTTGAAAATTCTTTATTTCCTTATTAGTTAGCTTATTCTAGGTTTTGCTTTAGTAATAGATAACCACTAAATCTCAGGGGCTCACAAAAGCAAAGGATCATTTTTTCCTCCTGTTCAAGTCAGCTGGGGAACAGTTATGACTCTGGCCCCCCATGTCTTTTTTTATTCCAGGATTCTTATGGGAAGAGCAACTGTTCTCTATTACATTGGGGAAAAAGTAATGGCAGAATCATGCAATAGCTCTTAAGGTTTCTGCTTAGATGCGATGTAAATCACTTTGGCTCACAGACCATTGTGAAAGAAAGTCCTGTGGCCAAGGGTGATGGCAGTGGTGCAGTGACTAATGTAATGCTGTCACAGGAAGGGACTGCAAATAATTAGAAACAATAATACTATCTGCCACCAGGACAAGTAACAGTAATGCCTTCTCTTTGCACTTTCATACAGTTTTCACAGGTATTAATAGTTGAAATGAGGAATAATGAGTAGGAGTTTCTAACTCTTACTTTCTAATATAATGAGTATTTGTTTGCAAGAAAATGAACACAATTTTACAGTCTAGTTTTGACAAAAGTCAAGTAAAAGATCTTAAGCTTCTGTTCAGGTCAATTTGGCTTGACAAAATTGAACCTGGGCCACATAATTAGCAGGAGACTATTTTAAAAATTGACAAAAAGCTTGGAAGCATCTAACTGTCCAAGAAATAGGCATGAATATATCTTATGTTTTGGGTACAGCAGACCCATTTCTAGAAGAGCCAGATAAGTCAGTAATGGCTGATGGCACAACATACATTTTCCAGTACCAAGGACTGTGTAGGTGTATTCTTCCTCTCAACAGAGTCCAGGAATAATCCATAAAATGTTCAGCCTAGTGACTTAGGCTTTTTTTACTTGGGCTGTATCAGTTCCCCTCAATAGCCAGAATATTCCCAACAATTCAGACATTTTTCTTAAAAATGCTGTAAAGCTTACATTTTGCTAATTATGCTCCTTAATTCTCTAGAGAGCTTAAGGTCTATTGACTGAATGTTAAGCCAGAGAATTTCAAAACTCATACTTCACTGGAAAACCATTCCAGCAAACTTTACTAATGTTAAAAAAAGAAAAAAAATAGAAGATTTCCAATTATTCAAAAAAGTAAAGTCACAGGAACATTTTTAAGAATACAATCTTCATTCAACTGCAGTAATTTGATCTAGGTTTAGGCTAGAAGACATCTTTAGAAACTAGTTTTAAAGAATGGATAAAGATTGTTTGTAATTACCATATCAATTGTTTGTTTATATAGATGCTGCCAAAGTATTAGGAGTGCTTGAGAAGAGTTTCTTTTCTTAAATATATTTATTTTACAGTTTTATTTACATTTACTAGCCTGGAAAAACCTTTCATCTATGAAAGACACTGGTTTTCATGTAATTGAAAAAATACCAGCAAAGCTGTTATTTTGCATCACACAGACAAAAGAAAAAACACTCAGTTTCTTTCAGAATCTGAACATTTAAATATGAAACCAATTTAAGATATACTGCTTATATGTAGAAAAAGTCTTTCTTTCTATGTTCCTTGGTAAAATATTTGCAAGGAATGAAGATCTATGTAAACATATATATATATATATATATATAGAGAGAGAGAGAGAGAGAGAGAGACATATATAGAGATAAAGAGAGAGAGAGAGATGTAGTTATACAGTTATATGTATAGTTGCAAATATATATATGTATGTATATGTATGTGTGCTTATATAAATATAGATATAGATTATATAGATATGGTTATAGATATGAAGTGATTTTAGATTTTTTTCTTATAGTTAAGCATTAGAGCTTCATCAGTTTTCCTTTTCTGGAAAGGTTGTACCATATGTAAATGCACAGTTTGGGAGGGATGTAAAATACAGGGTACACGGTGTTCTGAAACCACTTATCCTGGGTAAGTAAAGGTAGACAGCTAAACTAGCCTTTGCAGATAATGCCACAAAGGAACATCAGCCTCTAAAAGCTAACCTTACCCTTGACTATGCTCAGCAAAGTTACTCACTGGTAGAATGCATATCTACAAAATATCAAAAACTGGTCGCTACATCACATGTTGACAATTTTATTTGTATATTAGAGATAAAAGCAGTAAGAGCTCTCCCTATAAGCAATGGTATATTCTAAGCTCATGAGTCTACGATGTCTGTTTCTCACTTGGTGATGATATGAGAGTGTGCTGCCATGTTACTTGGTACAACTTACTGATATGTACAAAACAAAGAGTGCTTTTAATAGTTCTGAATACCATACTTCCACATTTCAACAGAAATCTTAACACTGAAGGCAGGCCACAATTCTAATTCAATGCACAAAAGACTTTATAATTTCTGTTGTGAATAATTAAAGTAATACTTAAAGCATTCAGGTTAATTCAGAGCTTTGTTTGCACTTCTATTTTGGTTGTAAAAGTATGTCAGTTATAAGAGTACCAAACTCATATGTGTTTGCTAACTTGGTTCATTGGATGATGCTGCCTAGAATGATCACTTTGAATTGAAATATGCTTAACTGCACTTCAAGTTTTAACACAGCAGTGTTTTTTAGGCAAGGTGAACACATGATAACAGTCATTTCATAGTTGTAAATTTCTTAAGTTAATAGTTGTATGTTACAAACAGTATCAAGTACAAGCCAAACTTTTTATATTTTTTGCATTAAACATGAACTGGGTTACTGTATAATTTCAACATATGACATCCCACTTCAAAAATTATTTTCCATAGGCAGTTATTTATACTTTTAGGCATTTTAATTTCTTGAATTAAAGGACGCAATGTAGGTAAAGATATTCCTATATTTTCAAGTTCTCTTTTGATTGGTAAGGGACAGTGCAGGCCCATCTGTTTTGCAGCAAAGAAAGCCCCAAACCATCTGTGTAGAGCCACATGCCAGCTAAAACACAGAGATATGCACAGTTTTTTTGTTATGAAAAATTTTGCAGTATTTTTTTCTGTATTAGTGTGAATAAATTAGCAACAACTAAATTAAAGAAATCTTTAGAGAACATATTAACTTTCTAGTGCCTACAGTAAATTACATCCATTTAGAAATTATGAAAGTTGCATTGTCCCCATATGAATTTTTCCTTACTATTCTGAATTTGATACTGAAATCACTCATCATCTGCAAAGTAAAATAGCTCCATTGTTGGTAATGTAAGTTCATTTTTATAAAATTTTTTGATTGAGCAATTCTTTGACTTTTGAACAGTAAATAATTGTGATTTTTTTGTTCAACTAGAAAAAATAGCACAGTAAGATGAATAGTATAGTTATAATTTGTATATTATGAATATTATATTATTTGTGTAACATCTATATACTGTAGTGCATGAGAATGTTTTATAGCATATTTTAAAGAAGTTTTTGTTTTCCCATTTCCATTGAAGTAACTCTGCTAAAGTATTTTTTAGATTCTACTAGAGTAATTGAATATATAAATTAATTGCTGGTTTTAGGGTGTCAAAAATAATACTTAATAACAGATTAAATGTTAATTATATATTATTATTCTAAGGTGTTGAAGAATTATATTAATATTTTTTAAATACTTCTAGATTTAAAATATTATATACAATGCTTAATAATGGCGCTTTTGCCTATACAAATTTGACTATCCAAGCCATTTTGTCTCAAAATCAGTAAAACACATGCAGGTCAACAATCTCTGAAAAAAATCGCAAAAATCACTTCCTTCTTCTCGCAAGTCTTCTGTATTCATTCTGCCTTAGTTTATACAGGGTTTCTGTTTGATGAGTTAGAAAATAACAAATAACAGAGATATGTAAATGTACATCAAGCCCTTAATGCATTGTAAGTATTGATATGTCACTTACTCTTTGAAGGAGATCTTTTCTATTATGCTTTACAGTGGTGTTGAAAATGCTTATTATCTGTTTGAAAAACATTAAAAGCTTTAAATTCAAGCAGCTCATTTTTCATTTTGTTAATTGCATAACATACTAATGTTGCACTAGGTTGTTTTTTTCAGTGGTATAATGATGCAACAATATTTACATACCAACTCTGGTTTTCCTTTAATGGTTTCTATAACAAGATCATAATTTCCTTTAGCGTAATCACTGGCAGATTTATTTGGCGTCCCATCTTTGCTCTGCTCTGGCTTTGGGGGCCTGGGAGAGAGCACATACTTTCTCTCCCTTTTCCCATTAAGTACACTCTGCTCATGTGTAGTTGCTGCAGGTCTGGGTTACATTCCTGCCAAACATCCATGTTTAAAAAACTTTTAGGATGGAGTATCAGTAGAAACCAACTGATTCCTCTAACTTCTGCCCCAAAGCTTTAACAAACTGGTTTACCCACCATAATTTTACTGCACAGTAATGATGTGAATATGTGAAAGTGGGTGGCTAGAGGAAAATTTCATTGAACCGGATTCAATAGATTCATAGGAGAGGTGACATTATGAGAAAGAACATCATGGTGTTCAGGTTTTTCTATAATGCACTCACTGTTAATCTAAATGCTGACTTTGAAAATAGCAGTTTCTACCCAGACCTGTATCACACTGCCTCAGAAGTCCTTGTGACCTGTTCTCCACCTGCCATGCTTTGTATTGCTGTAGCTAATGCCACACAGTACTGTAAATCCATCTTCTGGATTTTTTATTTTCCCACATAGAATAAAAAGGTGTTAAGATTTGTTTGGCTACCTTGCACAACATGCCTTGGAAGCAGATGAAAATACTATAATATGATATTCCAAATTTATCTCCATTTGTCCTGCATAGAGAAACAAAATCAAAAAACAATTTCAAGCTGTCTCCTAAATAGAGCTGATTTCAGAGAAAAATACCATTAATCGAAGCACTACAGATTGGTGTGACTTGTTTTTTGGATTACATTGTATGAGATAATTTTACAAACCTCTCATTCTGTTTGAAAGTGTGTTAAATATCTAGATTCTTTTTAGTTAAGTAGCGAATGACCCGTTTTAAACCACAGCAACAGCAGAGTTTTGAAAAGAAAAACTCTTCACACATGATGGAGTTGGGTAAAGCTGTGATTTTCTGCTTGGCTGGAACACAGTCTATGATTCAGTTATAAGGTTAATCAATCTGAACTAAAATGTAAAGGGATATGCATAAAAGATACACATAAAATGGGATCCTAATGTCTCAGAGGAGCATGTATTTATATGTCCTCACAGTGGTGACTCAAGCTAATTTCAATCCTATCATGAGATCTCTAATGGTTATCTTCAGTGTTGTTAATTCACTTTGCTGTGAGATGTCCCTTCCTGAGGAAAAGTTAGAAATGTGTATCATAACCTATGGCAAAGGCTTGAAAGAAATCCTTTGCATATTAAAAGCTGACATAATTATTCATTGCAAGCAATAAATGGAACAAATTTAATATTTTATTTAAAATGTTCTTATAATATTTGAAACTGGGAGCAAGGTTTATTTCAATTAACTTGGAAAGCAAAATAAATATTTAACTGATGTAGCATTCCACAATTAAGATCTATAATTTAAATGAGATGCAATTAGTTTCTCTCTTAAACGAAACTATGCTCCACGTAGTGTGGGCCAGAGCTGTATTTCCCTTTACTCTTCCAAGAGGCCATTTGCTTTTGAAGGTTTTTCTTTTTTTCTGCTTTTAATCTGTGCTCAAAAAGTGTCAAACTCAACTGCTCCAATACCTGAACAGTCAAGACTTTCTTCTATTTTATAATGTATGTCTGCTTATTAAAGTCTTCAAGACATCCTAGACTTAGGCAAACAGTGTCCAAATGTACCATATTTAGCTTCTATCTCAAAATCTCCCGAGCTGTCAATTTAGGTGTTAAAGAGACCATTTGTAAAGCTTGGCTGGGAATTGCCATTATTGACTGGAATGTGTGTTTATCATTACATTCAATGATGAAAGTGGAACATGTAGCATATGAATAAATGTCAGCAGATGTTTCTTTTAAATGGCCTGATTTCAACCTCCTGTTGTTTGTCTTGAATACAAATATTAAAAAAGGGAAAAAAGGCAGAATTTTTTATGACATAAGTGCAAGGGTAGTTAGATTTTTTGAAAAACAACAAAAATAATGGCTAGAATATCAGACTGAGGGAGTCAAGTAGAATTAAGAGTTAGTTGGCTGTACTCAGCTACTCTTATGGGCTTCTAAGTAGATTTAGCAAAAGCAGGGATTTTTCAGTATGTGGTTACAGCAAAATTCAACCTCATGGATTTTTGTGTTTCACAGCTGTTATTAATGATTTTTTAAAAATAGCTGAATTTGATTACTGCACAGAGGGTGTTCAACTTGGGTTAAGTCTTGATCTCTTATTTGGAGACATTGAATGAAAATATTCAGTAGCAAACGGACACTGTTTTCTTCCAAACTTACTGTGAAAGATAGACAAGGAACACAGAAAGCATATTTTACATATTTTAGTGAGGAAAAAGCAAGGTAAATTCAGTGGTATTCAAATGAAATAGACATTTTAGGTGGAAAGACAGACTCATCTTTTGTTCACTTCTACAGCAATTTCTGTGAATGTATCATATTTAGTGGAACTCCTGTGGTGCTTTGGGGGCTGTAAATATTTGGGTGTCATTTGAAGAGGTATAAAATCACTAGAGACAAATTCTGGGTGGGCTTTAAGAGCAGGAAATATAACTTTAAAAATCAGGCGCTCATATTAAATTTCCAACATGATTGGTCTAAAATACTCCAGAGAAAATTTTCAAATATAATATATCTCATAACAAAATTGTTCAGAATTTGTCACCATTTCCACTTTATTTCAATGAGAATAATTTGTACTTCAGATCGTAAAGAGCACTGCAGGCTAATGCTTACATCTGTCAAAAACATAGAACTTTCAAAGCCACTTAAGTTATGAGCAAAGCATATTCCAAGCTTCAAAAAGGGCAATGACTCGGGACCGGCTTTTATCCCTGGCTTTCATTTTGGTAGCAGGATTGTTTGTAGCCACTGATACGGGTGGGCACAGATATTGCATACACAATTAGCCGTTATCTCTTAATTTTGAGAGTGTAAATGCCTAATTGCTTGTGCAATTAAAGGAAGCACAAATTTTCTGCCTGTAAAATAGAAGGCTAGGGTGGAATGTAAATTAAAACCATTAGTGTAATTTTCTGACTTGTATATCAACAAATTATATATGTTTCTCCTATATGTTTAGTATTTCTGTGGTATTGATCAAAAAGCTACCCTTGAAAACGGGATATGCTCTCAGATAATGCTTAATTACCCTTAAGACAGAGAACATGTTGACAGTCAGGCTAATCAAAATGTCAAGTTTAATATTTAACAGTCAAGCCTTTAATAATAATTTTTAAAAAGGAATAAAGCACTCTCTGTTTACTGAAGCTTTCTGGTGGAATAATGCAGTATTTATTTTGAAATTCAAAATTGAACCTAAATCTCCTTTTCCATAGTTGGCACACATTCATCCTTGCAGATCAGAAATAGCAAAAACTACACTTACCTACTTATCTGTCACTTAGACTGAAAACATGCCCCAGCCATTACTGCATCCCCACCAGATACTTTCAATACCAAGCTCCCACCTTCCATCACTTTGCACACTTTACACATTCCTTCAGTTCAGCACTTTGCATAACCTCTTTCTGTCACAAACATAAATTGTAGTTTTCCTTCTAAAGAACGCTAGGTCAGGCCACAGTCACCTTCCTTCACATTCTTTCCCAAATTTTCTTTTTACTTTTTTACTTTTTCCTGTCCTTGTTTTCTCCTTCCTAATATGGGTGCACACGTATACCCTCACACTAATATGTCCATGACACCTATTCTAGGGCTCATCTTCACCTACAAAACTACTTGACATATGAAATATGAAATGCCTATTAATTAACTGCCTCACTTAACTATGCTTAACCATGATCGAAATTATGCTCTAAGGCTCTATTATGATAAAAAGGAATTATTAACTAGTTAAAGAGTTCTTTGGATGATTAGAATGTGAAAGGACCTGAGAAATGCTGGGATTTAGTTATACCTCATTTTTCACGTAAGGAAGTAGGACCCTGAGCGGGCAAAGGGGCCTGGGCTGTGTTTGGCAGGGAAAGATCAAGAATCCTTCAGTTACTCTGCCTCCACCCATGAGCCAGAGCATGAATTTATCCCCCAGGTTCTTCAATGCATCATGGGCCAAAGGGTATGGCACTTACCCTTTCTGAACTTCTGTTTGCCATCCCAAGTGTCCCAAGCTAGCCACAGAAGTGGGAGAGACACAGTGGGCATTCCTTCACAATGCATTACAAATGGAAGACATGGGATAGGAGTTTATTAGGATTGAGCTGAATTAATAATAATGGCTGATAAGAAACTGCATTTAATCCACAAAGAGAAAAAAAAAACTTTGTTACAATGAGGAAATTAGTGATAACCTTTTGTAATACTGCGTCTCACATTTTAGGATTAGGTCAAAAGAAATAGGTGTTCTATGATGACAGTTTGCCTTCATTCTTCTGGAGCTGTTTTTAACAGTGGACAATCATTCATGTCATGTTGTGATTCTAAATAAGCCAAAAAGTCCTGACAGTTACACCTTTGTTAGGAAAACAGATGGAATAGAAAACTTGATGGTTTGGTGACATGTATTCCTCTTACACTAAGACAATGGCTAGTTAAGATATAAGGATTGCCACGTTCTTAAACTTAGCTTTCTCCCTGAGGCTGGCCAGTGTCTTCCAGAATGAATTTTAGGAAATAATGGTTTGTGGGGGAGACTGGATTAGATAATCTTAAGAAAATTTCATTTTCTAGGAACTCACAGACACTCCAGGCCATTTTGTGACTCTACAAGATTGGGGGTGTGAGGGGCAGGGCACAGTACAGCAGCTTTCAAATGTACTTGAGGTATGTTTTCTTAGAGTATCTCCTTGTACTAGGGTTCTGGACAAAATCTTTGCACCTGATCTAGTTTAACACTCAGATATTATAATAGAATAATAAAAAGTTAAAGCAGCCTACTAGCATGTCAGACTCAAAGTTAGGAAAGAGCAAAGAGCTTTGACCACTCAGGCAAGAGTTCTTTTCATTCTTCTATGATAATCTCAGTGGTCATCATGGTTCCTACATTAAGACTTTTTATTGATTTTTAAAATTCTTCTCTTCACTTGGTGTGCTGTTAGAAATAGTTTATAGCTTCTGATAGTTTAGGCTTCAGGTCTCAATTAAGTCAAATAGCAAGAATTATAGAGAAGCTAGAGAGCAGAGGAATTTAAGGTCCAATGTACACCAGGGAAGAATCTATCAGAGAAAGGCAGTCCTCCCCATAGCATGAGCATTAAACAGTCACTAGCTCCAAAAGCTCCCTTTCCCCAGGGCACCAGCAATTCTCATCACGTGGGGAGGGGTTTAGAGAGAAGAGAATAGATGGTAAAAGAGCCAAAACAGCACTTTCTATGTACAAGGTACTAGGCAGAGCACCTTCACAAAGATTATTTCCTCTATTGTCTCACCACACTGGATGATGGGTAATGTCATCCTTATTTTCCAGAAGAGAAAACAGATGCATAGTTTTAAGAAAGCACTAATCAAAGTGCATGTTTCTCCTTGGGGTCAACACACTGGGCAGGTTGGGAAAGAGCAGCCCCACAAATAATAGGCACTAAGGACCAGGTATAGAGGGGAAGGATAGATATTAAAATGCACAAACTTACAGAGAGCTTATTATAATTACTGAAACCAGAGGGCAGCAAGAGTCCTTTAATCCTTCAGTGAATTCTCATTGATATTAAAGGTAGACTTTTAATAATTAGAGATGCTCAATTTTTCAGCAAATAAAGGAACAGATGCTGAGAGTTTCCAAGTGGCCTGAAGTCTCAGCACTGGCCAACTCAGATAGAGTTAAATCTGAGATTATAAAGAGAATTCTTCTTTTCTAATTGAAGTAGAGCTGATGTACAATATTATATAATTTATAGGTATACAATATAGTGAGTCACAATTTTTAAAGGTAGTACTCCGTTTATAGTAACTATGAAATATTGGCTATATTCCCCATGTTGTACAACATATCCTTGTAGCTTATTTTGTACAGAATAGTTTGTATCTCTTAATTCCCTACCCCTAATTCTTGACGTGTCTATTGATGCTTTAACACAGCTATCAAATCTAGCTCTTAAAGGGATCCTCAGCTCACTGCACTTGTATGTTTTGTTGAGAAGTTTTGTTTCTTTGCCCCTGATCTAAACAACTAATTAAGAGCGTTAGGAGTTTCTGTGGCCAGTATATTCCAGAGGTGTCTTACTCTCTCAGTAACTCAACCTTTTGATTTTCAAATGCTCTTAAAGACAATGTTTTCTATATTGGTTTCATACTTGTGAAGGTTGTTATCAGAAACAGAATTTTCTTTCACTTAAGAGCTTTCAAAATGATCATAAAAAGAAAAGAAAGAAAATTGTTTTACAAAGAGGTGCATAATATTTAATTAGGAATCCATTTAAATTCTCATTTGAACACTCTTTACATATCTTTACAGGACTACAAAATACAAAATTTGTTTTCTACTCTACTAAAATGGCTAAAAAAGAAAACTGCACCTAAAATTTTAAATCCTATAAAACATCAATAAATATATTAAAATTTTACTCTTCCAATATTACTATCTGATTCATTATCTTTATATACTAACATTGTCAGTTAAATCACTCTCTATCAAATACAGGAACAGAATGATACAACATGGGATAAGCCAGATATGATTAGATAACTTTTAATCGATGCAGTTGTGGAGCTCATATTAATGAGGGAATCCACATCAGAAATTAGTAACAAGGAGGTATCTTACAGATGGATGGTGATAAAAAATTCCAATTTAAAATGAAAGTAGCGGCAATGCAAATTAGTGCAAAGTGTAACTTTTGTTCACCAAAAAATTAAGGTCAAATTGCACAGATCTAGAACTAAGTGTGTTAATCTCAGACATTGTCAGCAGTTTCTTTGGGAACCTCAATCACTCATCTTTCTGAGATTACTTTGAAAATTGTCTTAGACAAGTGTCATATTCTAAACGGTGATTTTCCAGTCCCTCCACTTTGACCTGTATACTTACAGACCTTCAGCTATTTCCAAATGAGAAGCTCCAATCTAAAAGCCTATTTTTAAAGAAAAACATTTGGAAAATAAAGTTCAATGCCTAAAGAGCTGAAATATTCTGTGTGAATACCAGCCCTGGACAGAAGATTTTCAATAAGGAAATGAGAGTTCTGAAGCATTTGGGACCAAAGGAAAAGAATATTTCTTCCCAAACATTTCCAGCTTAGGATATGTGGTAAGGAAACTGGAATTTTCAAAACTTGAAAAAAAGAGAGAAAACATTTTGGCTGATAAGATGCTCCTGAATAAAATATTATCTGAAACAAATGTTTAATTCAGAAAACACCTGCCAATGTAGATGTGCCCTTCAATAAATATGGCATCTCCATCCTCATTTAACATGTTTCTTAGCAATAAAATGTTGGCATTAAATTTAAACATAAGTGCAGTATAAATCAGGCATATAGCTATATCTTGTGGACATGGTGTTATAACAGCTAGACCAAGGATTTTCAATGTTTTGAAGTCACAACATTTTTATATTAACACCATTTGGAGATCATAATTAAGTAGTAAGGTGTTTAACGATATATACAAGAGAACAGTAATCTAACCACAGCAATATACTGGTCTTTTGCTGATAATTTACATAAAAGGAATAATCTGAAAATAGGGCTTTTGATAATATTAAGACAGTAAAGTAGGCCATGAGCAATATAATAATATTTCCATTTTTCTTTTTATGGTGTGTTTTCTGGATCATGTAACATATCTTCAAAACTGTGGCAAGTGGCAATACCAAGCTATTTGTTTTCTGATGCAAACTTGAATGCCCTTGAGACAAATGTATCTTTGTAAAACAGAGGCAATAAAATAATTTAGATATCTGAATGAAAATGGATTCATTCTTTCATGGATTTACAAATTACATCCCTCCTAAAAACTTATTATATAAAATAAAAATCTGTAATTTCCAATAAAAATGACCAATGGGTATTATACTTGCAAACCATGAAAACTGGCAGACACTATGCGACATTAATTTGAATTATAATGTAAAAAATCCTGAAACTGGGAAACTACAATTGTCAAAATAAAGAAAACCAGATGCTACCTTGGTTAAAACAAAAGTTTCGAAGCACAAGATTATCTTAATTATGATGACAGTTGTTATACCGTATCCTCCAGGTTTGAATTGGTTTGAGGGGGGAACAAATCTTTAGAACTTATTCAAATCTATACATTTATAACCAGAAAGCTGTAACTTAAAGACTCATGCAAATACTTAATGAAGAAAAAAAGCAATGGTTTTTTTCTTTGAAAATGTATGTATAACAGAACACTATTAAGATTATTTTATTCAAGAGTTGTTATAATGAAGTATTTTGATTCAGATGTGTTTAAAGCTTTCACTTGAAACATATATCTTATTATGTATCAGTTTCTCAGATCAAAAATTTGATAAATTTGTATTTGATAATACAAATATTTGATAATAATAATAATTTCATTTTAAGAAGATGAGATATACAGGTCAGATAAAATTACATAGGAGAATGGGATGGAGAGGAAAACATGGAATTAATCCTCCCTTAGAATGAAGATACTAAGATATAGAGGAAAGACTATCCATGATTTTGATGGAGTATATAAGATGGGCCTTTATGCATACAATGATTGTACAATGTCCAAAGGAAATAGGTACTGAGCATAGCAGTTCCAAAAGTATTTCCTGTAACACAGGGTTTTCCTAACGTCTGACTCTTGAGTAAGGGATGACAAGGTTCACCCTATTTGTGAAATATTTTAGATTAGTGCTTAGATCAATTCTTAACTAATTGAAAGCTATGATTCTAAAATCTCATTCTAAATGGATTTCTTGAACTTCATCCAAGACAGTCTAATTATTGAGACTCTATTTTAAAACACCTATATAAGCATGTACCCCAAGAACCAAATATTGTGATGCCCTGAGGGATGTTTTTCCCCCTATTTTGTTATCACTTTATAACTAAAGTACCATATACCAAAATTCTGGTTTATTAATATCTCAAAACATAACTATGCTTCTAAAGGTATAATACATTTCTAACTGATAATGGAAAGTTACCTAAATCAAATTCATAATATACATACTCCAAAAATACTCAAAAAGTTATTGGAGTTCTTTGTAATACAAAGGAAGAAAGAGTTTTGAATTATTTACTTTAAAACAAATTGTTAATATGTAAAATATCACTCAATATTGGCTAATCTCATCATTTTTGGGGAAAAAAAAGAAATTACTTTCACTTCCAAATACCATGTAGTAGCTTGGAGTAGATCAAAGCTCTTACTGAGAACAGTTAGGAAAAGCTAGATAACATACAAAGACATAAGCTTGAAGGCATTGGAGAATTGCTGAGACAGCCAGGATATGAGGGGCAACCTTCTGGAGAAAAAGGAGCTTACGAGGACAAGCTCAATTTTTTTTTTTTTTTAACACTTTTACTGTAATGGCATATGCCAATTCTTGGCTTAGGGAAAGAAGATGAGAAGGCAGGTAAAGGTCAGCTGCTACCTACTGAGAAGGCAAAAATCAGAGTTTTGTGCTATCATGGCAGGCAGGAATTTAAGGGGCCTAAAACTACACAAAAAAGAAGAATCTCTTACTTTCACAGGAGTTACCAATAAAGCTGTATTGATGATTAGGCTAAGAAGCCAAGCAGAGGGGACTTCCCTGGTGGTCCAGGGGTTAAGACTTTGCCTTCCAATGCAGGGGGTGTGGGTTGAATCTCTGGTCAGGGAGCTAAGATCCCACATGCCTCTCAGCCAAAAAACCAAAACATAAAACAGAAGCAATATTTTAACAAGTTCAATAAAGGCTTTAAAAATGGTCCACATCAAAAAAAAAAAAAAAAAAAAAAAACCTTAAAAAAAAAAAAGAAGCAGCAGCAGCCAAGCAGAAAGTAAATATGAAGTAGGACAGAGTATTGGCATTCTCATGGCCCTGGGAAGAGTCTCAGTTGGGAAACATGGAAAGCTGTACCTTGGAAAGGGATGATTAAGAGGAAGACCAAGCCCTACAGAAAATCAGCTTCCAGTCAGCTCTGTCCATAATTAGATATGTTCTATTTTTTTGCTGCCTGCCAGAGGGTGGGATAAATCCTCTTTGGAATAAGAAACAGAAATCAGTTTCTACAATCAAACACAGTGTCTAGGACTCAATAAAAAAGTGCAGTCTTAGTGAAGAAAAAGTGTCAAAAGAACAAGTGAGTAAATAATAGAAACAGACCCATAGGTGACACAAATATTAGAATTTCCAGACATGAAGTTAAAGATAAGTTGATCAATATGTTCAAGAAACTAAACAAGCCAGATAATCCTACCATAGAACTGGGACATATAAAAAGAATCAAATAAAAATTCTACATCTAAAAATTATAGCAACTTAAATTCAGATTTCAAAAGATAGGCTTAACTGTAGTTTGGAAAGAGCTCAAGAAGGGTTTACAGATCTGGAAGATAGGTCAGTAGAAGATATCCAGACTAAAGCATGAAGAATAAAATGAATGAAAAATACAGAAAATATAAGTGGGTTGTGGTTAAAAAAAATAGTTCTAATATACATGCAATTTGAGTCCTTGAAAGAGAGCAGAGGCACAATGGGGCAACTACAATATTGCAGAGATTGTTACCAGGAGTTTTTCAATGCTGGAAAAAAAAAACTGCAAGGACAAATCCAGGATGTCTTATGAACTCAAAGAAAGTAAATACAAAGAAAATTCTACAAGGCAAGGAAAATCACACTGAGTTTCTTCAGCATAAAGCAAGCAAAAAAAAACATAGAGTTTTGGGCCTCCCTGGTGGCGCAGTGGTTGGGAGTCCGCCTGCCGATGCAGGGGATGCGGGTTCGTGCCCCGGTCTGGGAGGATCCCATGTGCCGCGGAGCGGCTGGGCCCGTGGGCCATGGCCGCTGGGCCTGCGCGTCCGGAGCCTGTGCTCCGCAGCGGGAGAGGCCACAACAGTGAGAGGCCCGCATACCGCAAAAAGAAAAAAAAAAAAAAAAAAAAAAAAAAAACATAGAGTTTAATCTTGAGTACTCGAAGGATGAAAAAGTCATTACTTTCAAAGAAGTGAAAAAAAAGCAATGAAAGCCAGAAGATAATGAAATATTTTTAAAGTGCTGAAAGGAGAAAAGAACCTACTAAATTAAACTTTTATACCCAGATGAGATATCCTTCAAAAAAGTGAAGCTAAGAAAGAAATACAAAAACAAAGATTATTCATAGCAGTAGACTCATACTAAAGAAAATAGTAAAGTATTTCTTTGAGCAGAATGAAAACAAATCCAGAAGCAAGCAGAGAAATGTAGAGAGGAATGAAGAGTAAATATGTTTATACATCAAAATAGTAAATTCATAAAAAGAAATAATGTATTTTGTGGTTTAAAATATAGTTAGAATTAAATGTGTGGCAACAATAATACAAAAGTCAAGAAGTAGGTAGATGGACATAAAGTGTTCTATGTACCTCGCATTGTCTGGAAAGTAGATAAAGGTACAAATTTAAAATAAATGGTCATAAAATAAGGATCTGAGTTATAATCTCTAAGGTAATCAATAAAAAAAAAAAAAACTAGTGAAGTATAATTACCAAATCAGCCAGAGTTTTATGTGGGGGACATGCATTGCTAAAAACATTTGATCAGTGGAAAATAAGGAAAGGGAGAAAAGGAAAGTCATATAAAACAGGGGGGCTTCCCTGGTGGCGCAGTGGTTGAGAATCTGCCTGCCAATGCAGGAGACACGGGTTCGAGCCCTGGTCTGGGAAGATCCCACATGCCGCAGAGCAACTAGAGCCCGTACACCACAACTACTGAGCCTGCACGTCTGGAGCCTGTGCTCCGCAACAAGAGAGGCCACGATAGCGAGAGGCCCGCGCACCGCGATGAAGAGTGGCCCCCGCTCGCCGCAACTAGAGAAAGCCCTCGCACAGAAACGAAGACCCAACACAGCCAAAAATAAATTAATTAATTAAAAAAAAAAAAGAATGGGCAACCTCCATTTTAAAAAAAAACAGGGGCATTTTCTAATGATAAAACAGTTAATACATCAGGAAAACAGCAATTTAAAATTTATATACATCTCATAACATTGCTTCAGAATATATGAAGCAAAATAAAATTGACAGAAATATAAGGAAAATTCACAAATCAAAAATCATATTGCAAGATTTTAACATAGTTCTTTTAGTAATAATACTAGATAAAATATCAGTAAGGATATAGAAAATTTTAGCATGAAAATAAACACTCTTGATCTAACTGACTTCAAATGTGATAGACTATACGTTGAACACAGTCTTTAAGTGTGATAGAATATACATTCTTTCAAGTGCACATGAAATGTATACCAAAATAGAACACACTTCATCAATATTGATATATGTTCAACAAATTTCAGAGAATTAAAATCACGGTGTATTCTCTGACCTCATTGCTATTAGATTAGAAACCATTTTTTTTAAAGATAAGTAGAAAGTATAAAGATGTTTGAAAATTAATCCATATACTTTTAGGAATAAATTAAACTTTCTTAATCTGTTAATACGTATCTACATAAAACCTACAGCAAGTAGTACATGAAATAGGGAAACATAAAAACTTTTCCCCCATGAGACTGGAAAAGAAACAAAGATGTTCATTAGTACTCTTCTGTTCAACAACTAGTCAGAGTAATAAGCAAGTAAAAGAAATAAGAGATATATGGATTTGAAAGAAAGAAAAAAGAGAGAGAAATATGATATTATTTGCCAGTGATATAGCTGTATATTTATAAAATCCAAAGGCTTTTATCCAAAGGCTTAAAATAGGATTTGTAAAAGAGTTTAGCAAAGAAACTGGATAAATGGTCAATATAAAAAAATTATAAATTGTATTTCTATATACCATTAACAATTAGAAAATGAAATTTTAAAAACATACATACAATTTGCAATAGTATCCCAAAAAAGCAAACACCAAAGAAAAAAATTTTAGTATGTATAATACCTGTACCCATAAAACTATAAAACATTGAGAGAAATTAAATAAGGCTATAAAAACTATAGATGAAAGGATTTACCATTTTTATGAACAGAATACAATGTTGAAAACATAGCATTTCTCCCCAAAATGATATATAGATTCAATGCATTCCCAATCAAAATTCTACCAGATATTTTTAAAAGTGGAAATCAGCAAGATAATTTTCAATGCAAAAGGATAAGAATAGCCAAGATCATCTTGAAAAAGAACAAAATCAAAGGCTATACATTACTAGAAATCAAGACTTAGTACAAAGTATAGTAATTCAGACAGTATAGTGCATAAGGAAACTAAAGGAGAATCAAAAGACAGATCTACACATACACATAGTCAGCTGATTTATGACAAAGGTGATTTATGACAAAGGTGACACTGCACTGCAATATTGAAAGAATTATCTTTGCAATAAATGGTGTTAGGCCAACCAAATATATATAAGGAAAAAATTATAAGTGATTCCTACTCTATTGGATGCACAATTCAGGTGGTTCATAGATCTAAAAATAAAAGGTTAAAAAATAATCTTCCCCCCAAAATAGGAGTATATTGTCACACTTTTGGGGTAGGTAAAGATAACAAGAAACAAAATGCACTAACCATAAAGGAAACAACCACATTAAAATTAAGAAATTATGTTCATCCAAAGACACATTAAGAAAGTGAAAAAGGCAAACTATAAACTGGAAAAAGTTGTTTGTAAAGCATTGATCTCACAAAGGACATATGTAGAATATACCAAGTACTATAAAACCATAAAAAAAAGACAAACAATCCAAAAGAAAAATGGGCAACAGATACTTCACAATAGTCAATAAACACAGGAAAAGTGCCCAAACTTTGTTAGTTTCCAAAGGAGTGTAAATTAAAATTACAGTGAGATATCACTACATACCCACCAAAATGGCTGATATTAAATAGAATGATACCATCAAACCCTGGTGAGGATATGAAGCAACATCAGACATTGCTGGTGCAAGCATGAAATGGCACAACCACTTCAGAAAATTGTTTTGTCACATCTACCACAGCTGAACATACCTTGTTTCCATTCCCAGGTATATATTTAACCCAGCATATCCATTCCCAGGTATTTATTTAACCCCAGGTAGAAAAGTATACTTATTTGCCCAAAATACATACAAGATGAATAGAAGCCAAAAATTGGAAGCAACTCTTATCCATCAAAAGTAGCGATAAATGAACTTTGGTATATTCATGTGATGAAATACTCTACAGCAATGAAAATAAATGAATTGCAATTACACCACCACCGTGCCATAGCATGGGTACAACAAAACACATACCATACGTAACTACTTATATAAAAGTCAACAACATAAAATTAATTGGAGGTAATAGGAATCAAGATAGTGATTTCTTTTGGCAGGTAGTAACAAGATGGGATGAAGGGGAATTTCTTATATGGTAATAATGTTCTTTTCCTTGAAATCATTGAAGATTACATGGATGTGTTCACTTTGTTCAAATATTCAATAATTTGTACACTTACAGTTGTGCATTTTAATGTTTTTTGCTTCAATGAATATTTAAAAATTACATGGTAATGAAAATAAGCTTCAGAAGAAAAGTTTCAGCTTTGTCTTTTCGTGTTCATTACTGACTTGCTATACCAATATTGTTCCATAGTTTTGGGTTTATAATATTGACATCCTGGAGACTTGGGTCTTCAATTTCACTAATGGCAAAAGGAAGTTAAGAAATTCAGCTTATAAATACTTCTACAATAATAACTCCAAATGAAAGTCACTAAAAAGCACAACAGAATGTTTACGTCTTAGATTTTTATGTGCTTGCACTTTTTTCCCCTAAAATCTCAAAAGTTATTATATTGAGAAGTAATTATCTTTTTGTGTCCTAGATACGTAATTATGAAGTGAGTAGGGGGTGATATTACCACCCCATCTCACAGGTGAGGCAGAATGAACCAAAAACACAGCCAAACCCATTTGGATTCTTCCTAAAAGAGGGGGACTGATTGATTCAGTACTTGTTTTGAGACCTGCCAACTCAAACATCGAATTTCTCCTTTGACCTAATCTACCAAACACAGACTCCTGTAGTCATTTTCAGAGACTAGTTTTTAGCCTCTCCTTCAATGGAAAAGCCCATGAATATTTGTTCCAGACAAAACGCTTTGGATAGCTGTCCACATTTCTCTTCAGAACTATTTATTCAAGGCTCCTTTAATTCCTTTAATTACATCAGATAGAGAGTCTGACTGATGTGCTAATCAGCATTCAACACCTTAGATTGCTTTACTCTCTCCCACCAGAAGGGCAGCTAAGTTTCCTTTAAAGAGAGAGGATGTATCCCCTGGCCCAGAATTCTGACAGCTGCATCAGTGGGAGACAGAGGTAGACTGCTTCTTGTTCCTAAAGGAACTGAAGAATTATTATATCCATATTGAACCATCCATGCAGTGTGTGTATTTGAAAGTATTATCAATGCCTCAAAATATCGGGTGGGTGTCCTCATGATAGTACATCTCATCCTGCTCAGAATAAGAGTTGAGACATTTCTGGAATGACTGATGGGACCAATCTGCCTTACGTCACTAAGATCCCTTTAGTCTATCTGATTGCTTCAGGTTACTTTAGGAATTGGCGTCTCTAGCATGTAGCTAGGGTTAGGAGTGATCTACATGATTCTAGCTTCTAAAAATCTCTAGCTAGTCTCAAAAGAGTTTATAATGCCTTGACCTCAAGAAGGGGGCTCTCATTTGGTCTACAGACCAAATCTTTAAAACGATCATTCATTGCCCCCAATTATAGACACCAAACCCTGAATGGAAATGTAATTTAGTTCAAGATCATAGCTGTCATGAAATCTAGGTTGGAAAATTTAAGCAAATTCACATCTCCTAATTTCTAGTCCGTTTTGTTCTTCCAGGTATTTTCTAAATTGTAAGATATTAGCAAAGAACATCAGTAGTGAGACATGAATTATGAGAGCATGCAAGCTCAGAGCTTGTGAACTTCTACCACCTGGTCTTCTTGGTTCCAGTTTCCCATGTGTATCTCTCTACTGTCCGTGATATATGTTCCCTAAGTAAATATCTTTAAACCTCATGTGATTATATTCTTGGAAAAGCAATATCTTCTGTCATACTTTGAGAATCAGGTCCAAAATTCAGTTGAAGATGATTAACTGATTTCTTTCCTCCTTTGACTTTCGCCTATCATTGTTATCCCTATTTCTCACATCTAGTTTTAGACCTATCAGCTATTCCATTCAACTGAAGGAATATCTTTTTATGTACACACACACACACACACACTCAGATTTTTCCAGGATATAACTAGTTGGTTATAAGGAAATATTAAAAGAGATTAAATTTAACTATATATTCAGAACTATCCTTTGGAAATATTAGCATTCCACACAGGCCTATTATTTTAAGATGAGGAATAAAATGCTCATGAGAAGTCTTACCTAAAATTGGAATGGAACATCCAAATTATTCTGCTCTTGGTTATCATGAGAGTTCAATTTTGTGAAAATGATTAGATTCTGGATTTGCCACTATAAAGAGAAAGGACTAGGACTAAGAATGAAGAAATCTTCCAGGTTTCAAGTTCTTATACTTTCAGTCTTTACTCTTAAAAACTATTGCTGCAAATAATATTCATGAACAACCAAACAGCATTATAGTCTTTCATCTCAGAATTGTTTTTACAACATCTCATTAGAGATAGAAACAGCTTTACATAGCAAAATATTTTTTGAAGAGATATTATAACAGACATGAAGAATAAATTATTTATTAGTATTTTGATCCTGAATTTTTTTCATTTGAAAAGTTATTTCAGTCATTCAAGACTGATATAAAGGAATAGGGATAAATTGATTTTTTTTTGTGCGTGTGGTAGGCGGGCCTCTCATTGTTGTGGCCTCTCCCGTTGTGGAGCACAGGCCCTGGATGCGCAGGCCCAGCGGCCATGGCTCACGGGCCCAGCCACTCCGCGGCGTGTGGGATCTTCCCGGACCGGGGCACGAACCTGTGTCCCCTGCATTGGCAGGCGGACTCTCAACCACTGCACCACCAGGGAAGCCCATAAATTGATTTTTGACACCCAAATTCCTTGTTGGTTTTCAAATGACTTCTCACTTACCTAGATATTGTGTGTTTCCTCATACTGTGGACCTTGAATACTGATTTTCATTTAAAAATGTTAAAGGGATAACATTCTAAATTATAAATAACATAAACTCTGTGGGTATTTGAAATTGAAGAGAGTTGAGAAGTGTTGCTTTTAGAAAGAGCAAAGAGGACAAGTGAACAATTTAAAAATGGAATGAATGGAATTTTAAAATGCAAATGAGTGAATCATATTTTCCACAGAAGCCAGATGTCCACTTGCTTCTATGTTACAAATCAGGATAAAGGCTTATTTGTAAGACAAGGTTTACACCATAAAAACAAAATGATGTTTTTAGAAAAACAGTCTATTGATCCATCTGGTTTCAATGTCTATGTAAGAAAAGAAGAAAAAAATATGGCATTTTGGTTAACTTCACCTCAGTTATCAAGATCAGAGTTGTTAATCTTCCTTCAAAAGGTCAATGAATATGCACTATGTTGTACGCAAAATTTTCTTGAATGTGCTTCATGAGCATTTTCTGTGAATAGGACCCACACTTTTAAAAAGGGCTGAATTTCCAAAAAGGTTAAGAAGCACTGCTCTTCTAGCCCAAACATCTACACTTTAAAACCATATTCCTTGCAACTTCTTTTAGATAATTAACAAAAGATGCAAGTATGATGTGTTAAGAAAGTCAAAATCCTGCAAATAAAATTTTTGCTTGAAGTAGTCCAATTTGGTAAGTGGATTAGAAATTAACATCCTTGAGAAATGGGATGAAGGAGTAGAAATGACAAAAGCACTTAATCATAAATTATTACTGTAAATATAATCATTTATCCTCAGAAATGATAATATTAAAAGTCATGGGGCTTCCCTGGTGGCGCAGTGGTTGAGAGTCCGCCTGCCGATGCAGGAGACGCGGGTTCGTGCCCCGGTCCGGGAAGATCCCACATGCCATGGAGCAGCTAGGCCCGTGAGCCATGGCCACTGAGCCTGCGCATCCAAAGCCTGTGCTCCGCAATGGGAGAGGCCACAACAGTGAGATGCCCGCGTACTGCAAAAAAAAAAAAAAAAAAAGTCACACACGCCAGGCAAAAGAAATGTTAAAATTATATTAATACTTTAAATATTTTTGCATTTATTTGGCTGAGGGCTTGGGTATTTGTATTAACATGATCAGTTGTCCATATTTGATCCAGTTCACCAAGAAAATAAACAAATTGAGAATTGAGAAATTTACTGTTAACTATATAAAAACCATGTTCAGTCACTGAATTTAACAGTATCATATCACTTGAAAATTTGTGAATGGGAGGGGCATAAGAAGAACAGAAATGTATGCATCCCACAGTCCTTAAAATCATCCAAAGTTGGTCAAAGTAAATACTACAGATCTCATTCCTTGTATTTTTATTTGAATGTTCTATTAGAAATTTCTACTCCAAATACCATCACCTTTATTTCATTTCTCTGTTTTTTAAAAGGTCTACATGGAACAGAGGGAATGGAGAATTATCAATTACCAAGAAAATGTAGGTTGAAGACAGCCAACACATTTCTCAGTAAGGCTCCTTCATACCCGGACCCATATAATCCACCAGGGACTGTTACCTGATCAAAATTAAGCCTATTTTCCAATTCCTTTCACTAAATTTAGTTCAACCTTTTGCTTTATATGAACAGAACTTGTCTAACAAAGTAAAAATTTTAAACAGGGGCAAGGGGAGGTTAGATAACACAACATGAATAGTGTGCTATTTCTAAGATTTCTTTCTTTTTTTTTTTTTGCGGGGGAGAGAGGTTAGACCAATTATTTTTTACCTTCTGTACTTACAAATTATCAGAATCAGAGAAATATAATGCATTTAATACATGGCAGTTCAGGGTAACATTTAATTTCTAAGGTTTCAAGGTAGTGATAGAAGCTACTTAAAAGAAGAAACCTGCATTTGACCTAATCTTTCACAGTAACTAGGGCAGGCATTTTAAACAGGGAACAGAAGCTTGGTAAATGTTTCTCTCAGTGGGGTTGTAATATTTACTCACACAATAAACAAGAACTAACATTAATTCTCTATTAGCCTTTGTTGGTAAGGAGACAATCTTATTTGGTCTGGAAATAAACTTGAAATCATTTCTTGATCCTATTATTTTCTGAAAATCACCAAGCCATGTCATATGACTTGGACTCTTAAGGCAGGAAATCATCTAAGGCCTTGCTTCTTAACAGTGCCGTCTACAGACCAGCGGTGAGTTTGTTCAAAATGCAAATTCTCCCGCCCACCCCAGGCCTACTAAATCAGTATCTTCAATTTAACAAGATCCCCAGGTAATTCATATGCAGATTAAATTTGAGAAGCACTGGTCTACATTAGTTGTTCTCAAAGTGTGATCCTCAACCAGTAGCAACAGCATCATCTGTGGGTTTGTAAAAAAATGAAAATTCATCAGCCCAACCCCAGGCCTACTACAGTTTTTAAACTAGTTCTCCAGGTTGTTCTTATGTGCATTATACTTTGAGAATCACTGGCTTAGCTCATTACATTCTGATTTTGTTTCAAATACTTTCTATGTACCAACCTCTCCTGCTACCTGTTCCTTGTTCACACCTGCTAAAAAGAGAATCCTTCTAACACACTGTATAATGGAAAGTAAAAGAAAAAAAAAAGTCTGTATATTTAGCTGTTCTTGGAAAGCTCTAGAATCCTCTGAAATATTTAAAACAATTTGAGTGTAGGTTTCCCTGTTTGGGTTTGTTACAGCAACATCACTCTTGTTATCTCAAAAGATATCATAAAATTCTCATAATAACCTTTATTCATGTTTACTTTTTCATATGTACACACATACACCACTCAAAAAATAGAGGTAATGAATGGGTAGAAAGTAGTCATGAAATTAATCATACATTTATATTTAGTAGTTACTGTTTTCTCCTTTCCTTCCTATGTAATAGAAGACAAGAAAGAAAACCTAGTATCAAAACAAATTGGTGGTAGCAGGACTTCACAACAATGTATAGCTTTAAAGCCAAAAAAAAAGAATGCTTTAAAGCCAAGAGTCTCCTGAACAGCACAAATTAACTCGGCCCTCCTGTGCAATCTTTGGTCTATCAGCAAGAAGTTCTATTTTCACCATCAATCTAGTTCAGTGTTCTCCTCCTCTAAGTAGTTTTCTTCTCTCTCTGAGGCAAAGTTAGGAGTGCCTCCTCTGACTTCCCAAAGGAGCACTGCCATGCATTTATCATATCCCTTGTTATACTGTGCTGTTAATTTTGGTTTATTGCTTCATTCATCAGACTATGAGTACTGTGAAGGTTTGGAACTTTGTCTTAGTGGTCTCTGAATAACTGATAGCAAGTATGGTCATGCCCTTTAGTCAATACTCAGTAAATATCTTTGAATGAACAAATGAGTATATGAAACTATTGTAGTAAATATATTCTTTATAGCATAAGAGCTCAGACAACAATAGAAACTTCAGGTATCAGAAATAATCTAAAATAATCATGCATTCCTTCTTATACTACCAGTGTTTGAATCGTTTGCTTTGTACCCGTGTAAGCCCTGAACAGTGAAATGACTTGCTCAAATTTATATGACATCATACTGAAAAACCAGAGAAATATCGTCTTGGTTTTTCCATTGTCCAACACTGCCACTTGAAAGACCATGAATGAACCTACCAATTATGTGCTTTTGCACTTAAATAATTATGAAAGTTATGTTACATTTCAACTGAACCATTGCTTTAGTTTTAGAAAAAAAAATGATTTTCATTCTGTGCCATCATTTTTAAGCTTAGAAGTTCCTATTATTTGATACAGATTTTCTCCTATCTGTTTTAGGGTATCTACAAAATTTTTCCAGATCTCATTTCATCTTAAAAGATGTCTTTCTTTTTCAGTACCTGTGCTTGAACCAGCTTAATGTTAAAGAAGTTGTGCACACACACACACACCAAGGAGAGAGCAGACAACTTAACATTGCTTGGGAGGATTTCCTTTCCATGCTTTCATCCCAAACAAGAACATATAATGTTGGGTGACCTTCTGCTCCAGACTACTCAGGCTATTGTACACTGGCTTCCTTTTCTTAGATGTAGCAAAGAATTCAGGCCTCAAATCTTTGAAGTGGAGCATCAGAAATTTACCATTTTGAAAATCCCAAAGATCTCTGGAGCCAGAGAATCATATCGTTAACAGTACCATGCTTTCACCCCCAAATTACCTTCCTCCACACTTCAGCTTTCAAATAGATTTTAGTTGTAGAAGGCTATTCAAGTGTCATATTTGAAGAAATGTAGATAAATAGAGAGACAGGAAAAAAATGCGGTCACAATAAAGAAAAGAATGTATATATGAACTGGTCCTTAAGAATATAATTATTCATTAATTTGACTATACATTTATTTGGTTTTTGGTTTTTTATTTATAGGTGATAAAATCAGTTCTTGAAACACCATTCTTGGGAATGGGAAAATGTTGCAGAGCAAATATATTCAAAATGTGCTCATGGAGCTAAAAGAAATGCAGTGTGTGTGTGTGTGTGTGTGTGTGCGCGCGCGCGCGTGCGCACGCTCACGTGCACTGCAAACTAAATATGTGATTTTGAGATCTTGCAAGGGAAAATATATTATTTCTGTATGTCTTCCCCAACTGCATATACTACAAAATGACTGCATAGATGTCATGTCAAAGTCATAATAATTTCTTAACCATGTGGAAGGAAAGAAAAAAAGTGGATATTGAAAGATGTCATAAACGTCAGTGCTAGAAAACATTGATTTATAGTAAATTCCCAGCAAAACAAGTCTGAAATAAACAGAGATTAATTTTAGAATTTAATTAGTTAAAATATCTAATTCATTCAGATCATGGCAAAGATAATTCCTAAAATAAGAGATCTAGAATATATAATCCTGTAAATCTTTGATTCCATGAAATGTGTTAAGATTATTCAGTTTCTTGCTCAAAATGAAACAATGGCATTATAACAGAGGAAAACAAGTTTCTGTAACATTGTGAATGACACTGCCACTGCCATATCTAACTTTTTTTTTTTTTGCTGTAAATACAGATATTAACTTATTCTTGCTGGTTATAAAAATACTGTAAGAAGAAAAAATTGAAAACACCCAGTAGATAACTAAAGAGCTTTATGTGCTAAATTCAATTCGGGTTTAATTTGTGAACAGAAATCTTTTAATGTGTATTTGGTTAAGGATATGTGATCTGGTCACAAACAATGAGTGGCCTTGGAGGTAAGAAACAGCTGTGAGCCTTAGAATAAAAGAGAATATTAAGGTCTTAAATTTATCACTGTTTATGATTTTATACTACTACTGTAATCTGCTTTAATAACAGCACATGATTTTCATTATTTTGTGAATTCTCAACCCCCTCCTCCAAAAAAATCAGATTTCAGAAGTTCTCACACAGTCAAAACCCTCCAACATGAAATTTATAATAAAAGACTAAGCTCAAAAACACATCTAAATTCAGTTCAAATAAAATATCTCAAATGTTCTCACCTATCGAATCACCCTATGTATTCATCCTTATGTATTATTTCTGCCATAAAAATTATCAGTGTGTTTTCAGAAAGGTTTTTACTTTCACAAAATTATTGAGATGTCTATCTGAAAATCAATGGTAGGTTTGGTGACATAATTATTCTAATTCTCAAAAGCCAGGCATTCATAAATGTGGAGCTATGTCTTTTCCTGATGGTAAAGTTCAGGATCTGATAATTGGTACAATCAGAGAGAAATGGTTTCAAAGCTGCTGCAGCAGTATGCTTACCTAAATTGAAGCACAAGCTAGGTCCATGGCGAGAAGCACTCATTAACATGTAAAAACTGAGAAATTATACTGCCCAGTAATCAACTTGCCTAGGCAGTTGTTAATAGATGTGTCTCTGCTCCATGCACTAAAAAGCAGAGCCATGTAGGGTCTTACTTCTTCACCCTCCAAAGGGTAAGTCACAAAACAAATCACAGAGAAGGGACTCAGAAAAACACAGGAACCGTATCTTCAGCCCTCATAAGCTTATTATATGGTCGCACAGTTATAAGAATTATGTCAGTAAAGCCACAGAGCACCTAAATAGACACTTCATTTCGGGGTAAAGAAATATACAGCCTATAATAAAAATACTTTTAAAGCTAATGTTAGTTTTCTGACTTCAAAGTTCATGAAAGAGATTACAAATAACATGCACTTTTTTAACATGCACATTCTATAGCTCTTAAAAATATTATATAGAGTGTACAGTGTATTTATTCAGTTATTGCTTACAGCAGGATAAATATCTGTCTTTTTTTCTATATTTCTACTACTTATAACAAGAACTCTATGTAACCCCCCTTCACTATATTTGTATTATTAAAGATTTTGGAAGGATATCATAGCTATATTTATATATGTACAATTGAGGTGCATGGGAAAAAGCAAGTAATCAAGAGCTTCAATTTGGTGTCTTAAGAATTGTCCTCTATTTTTATTATCCTGTGATTGTGTTCCGAGCTTGAGAGTTTAAAAGGGGGAAAAAAAAACAACTCATACTAACGATCACCATTTTTCCTGTAATCAAGTTCATACTTCTTTTCATATTCTTTCACTGGATTGCTTTTCTCTGTTTATTGTTGTTGCTAAACAAGGTGAGAGTTTAGGCGACATTTTTCAATGATGATTTCTTTTGCAATAACAAAATCTTAAATG
>NC_138178.1:109737267-109849567 GCF_964165515.1 Mesoplodon bidens
GAAGTAAATTGTCAAAGAGTTACACAGGGTTTTAACTGCGTGGTTCCCATTGACGTTAATGGGAGTTGCAAAGAAAACACCCCACGCAAAGCTTAGAAAAGTAGGGGTTAGTTTTCTTTACGGTCTCCACTGTATTTTGTACCCTCTAGCCTCGAACATTCTCTCTTCACATGCCTCTCTGTTCTCCTCTTTCTTTGTACCTTACCCCTAAAAGGATATAAATCTTGGGCCTTTTCATTTAACCATGGGCAAACACAGCTAGTCAACATACTCCACCCCTAACACCATTTCCAAGTCTCACAATTAAACATCTCTTTCTTCAACCTCCACGACCACAAACCATCCTTTACTATCCAGTTTATGTGGATAGCTAGAGGAAATATATGTTTGAGGAATATTGCTATAATATTAGCTGGATATTTTTGAAACTTGTACTGTATTTCAAATGGTATCAAAATTGCCTAAATAATATTCTTTCCTACTTCTTAAAAATGACTATTAGTGTTATCATTTTCACTATTATTTAACTTTTAGTAGTTTTAGTATTTCCTGGTTCCCATAGAGCACAAATGTACAAGCCACTGGGAAATTCACCAGGCATTGCAAGGCAGTTATCATAGCCACTTAAGCAGCAGTTAAGTGTTTCACAGGACAACTAGTGAACAACATAATAGATACCATGATGTTAGATCCTGGCAGAATGGGTACAAGTTTCCATCATGTCTAGGGAATGAAGGACACCCTTGTCTGTGTAATGGAGACAGCAATACCACAATTGTCTGATGTCACTCTTATATAATACATCACAACACATACACACACACACACCCTATGGGACTGTTCTAATTCTCTAGTAAGTTTTGATTGTGGAGAGAGCCAAACTAGGCTAGCTTTGAGCTAGATTTTTATGAGTGTTTGGTTCTGTATAGAATGCACAAAAGGCCCAATCTTTGTGCCTACCACTTTTTTCATTACTGTGGCATTAATTACAAAGTAAGATGCCAAGTAATTGGCAAGGGGAACACTACTTGCTTATTTATCAGATACCTTTATCCTATGCCCCTGGCTTCTCTCCTTTACTGCACTTTTACAATAGATTACCAGGGTAGCAATGTAAAGAGTAAAGGGTCTTTCCTTTGCACATTTATAACCCAACTTACCTTGAATTCTTTGTCCTATTTCAAATCATACCAGCAAGAAAGGATTTGCACTCAGCGACATATTAATCAACACGCCATATACAAACACATAAAGGTTAAAAGCAAAGAGTATTTTCTGCTAAAAGCAAATGGTTTACTACCAAAAATCTTGCCAGTTCATTCTTGCACCTATGGACTCATTATTTCTACGAAACACTGTGGGAGTATGCCATAGAATACCAGACCAATCAAGCAAACATCCTGAAATCTTCTCACTACACAGGGTACCTCAAAAACATACCAGAACATACTTTTCCCAATTTGTTGTCTTAATTGCCCCCAGTTATTATCAATTAACTGTTCTATCTCTATGTTGATCAGGACAAAAGATATGTTTTTCATAAAATAACACATTAGGACATAATAACGAGAACCTTGGTTCCCATCTTCCCTGTTGCCGAATAGCACGTCTCGTGCTGTACAGGCACAGTTGGCTGTCCAAGGACCCTGATGCCAAATTGCGGAGGATATTCTTGTCGCAGTGACAAATTGCTTGCTGGTGGGCTGTGCAGAGTGTTGTTCTGGCAGCATCAGAGTTGTCTACGTGTCTGTCACTTGGTTAGGCTGCTTCAATGCTAGGTGATTTCACCCCCACCGACACCCCCTTTCCACTTCCTTCAATGCATTTTTCAGACTTACCTTTGCTTCCCAGTGAATGGGGGCTTTAACATTTACTTGACAATGAGCCTATGGAAATGCCTCCGGAGCTCTCCGTACAGGTATCTGAGGGTGAGAGAAGGATTTTTTTTTCACAGTGCCATACTTGTTTTCCATACAAACCTACAGGCTGCCATTACAGCCACCCACATCCCGGTTGGCAACGCACTTAGGCAGTGAGAGCCTTAATGAATCCAGACAAAACTGCACAGATTCCTGACACACAGGAAAATCATGCATTTTAATGGTATTGCAGGGTAATTTATTTCTTTAGTCTATAAAATGTTGATGGTCAATGTTATTTGATAACATTTCAGCAAAGAGATTATTCTGCTTTTGATCTGATGCTTATTTTAAAAAATCTTTTTAGATTTCTTTTATAAGTTTCTAGTATTAAGTCTATTTCTTCAGTGAGGATCTGCTTTTAAAAAAAAAAGGCAGCAATGTAAACGAGTAGACAACATTCGGTAAACAAATTAGCTTGTAAACATACTGCAGGAAATCCCAACAGTGTCTGCTGACTACCTATGAAGGTATATAATTTAATGCCTCCAGATAATGTGTGGGTAAAGTCTAACCAGCTGACATTTTGAGATAAATAATAAATAATACTCCTATTTCATTACTGAGTTTATAATTAACTATAAACATAAAGGCATTTTAAAAACGATAACTACTGGAGATACAGTACTTAAGACTGTTTTGTGAAACTGAAAAGGATAATGTGATGAATACAAAAGATTCAGGAGGCCTTTCTTTATTCTATGGAATGACAGTAGATTTTTTTCCCATGAAACATATTCTGCAGGACTGGTGTATTATTTAAGACTCAAGGATGTATAAAAGAAGCTAATGGGTTTTTCACAAAGGATAATATACAATGGAATAATTCTAAAAGGAAATGATCAGGCTTTTAATCTTGTGGGGGAAAAAATGTTTGTTTTTGCTCTTCTCATATATGAATGTATGTTAGTTTTATTGTTAAACTATAGCCTTGAATTTAGTAGACTATAACATTCTTCTAAATATGTTAATGTAAAGATATTAGATCAGATTTGTTTTCAAAGAAATAGATGGATGGATGGATGGATGGATATTCACTTACACTAATTAGAATTAGTAATAATAAAGCTGTAAGTAGCAGAACTTGGAGAAAGACTAAAAGATATTTTAACAGTTTCTACTCTCAAGACACATAGGTAAAGATTTCAGCCCAAAGTGAGGTTTAGTTTGTTTCATGAGTGCTGATAGGACTTAAGTCAGCCCTCTGGACTACATGGGTATTTCCAAACTAAACATCAAATTATCTTTCCCAGACACTTTTGTGTTTTGTTTTATTCTCCAAAACCTGGCAGCACAAATGTTCTAGCTTTCATCACTTAGGAGCATCCTGTGTGAGGCTATTGATCCTAAAATGGCAAGGGTTTTCTAAGAAGCCTGCTTGTTGGTTCTGCACTGTTGTCACTGAAGTGGTTAAAGCTTTGTTTGTTTGTTTTGTTCTGAATGGCTCTTAATGGATTAAGCTTTAGGCTTTCACCAAAGCAGTAACTGATTGTAAAAGTAGCAAGAAATAAACTAACCACAGGGTGCGTGCTGCGTGTGTATGTGTATGTGCTGCCAGAGAACAGCAGATTATGATCTTTAAATTCTAAAACTAAGCCAGTATAAATATATGTGAAATATTTCTCACTATATATCTTTAATAAATCTATCCACTGTAAATTGCCATAAATTATGTTAACCAATACCTACAATAGCTTAACTCTATTTAATCAAGAATAATTGAATTAAACTATATAATGAACCACAGCTATTGAGATGGATAATATTAATTACAGTTGCAGGATCACATTTTACTGTGAAATTAACATGCCATTGTGTTTTGATCCTAGAATTGCTTTTCATAATTTTACCAATAATATTCAAAATGGTGATTCCAAGTTACATAAACCTTTAAAACTACCACTGGGACTTTAAATATTATATGCACTTGTCTTCATAATATTATGCTGTGGTTCTGGACTCATATAATTAGGTTTCAGTTTGAGTGTGATATTAAGTAGAGGATTAATAACCTGACAAGTAAAGAACCACCCATGTTTGGAGAAACAGATGGAAATGCATGAACTTCTAAGATTATTTTCTACAGTGCCAGCTCCTCTCTAAGAGAAGGTCCTTATTCAAGGTCTCATTACCAATGCAGGGTGATTCCAGGTGCTGAATACTCAACTCAAAAAATGACATTACATTGTACAACTCTACTAACAGATGCAACGAACAAAACACTACAGACTGTGTTCAAGTCATCCTCCAGCTCTCCAGGAATGGCATACAGGGCTTCTCTTGAGCACCCCCTAGCCGCTAGTAATAGAAGATTGATTCCCTCTGGCGGAGCTCTTGGATTTGCTGAAGAATTGATACTTTTTTCCAATAGCAAATCACGAAAGTCTAGAAGAAATGGACTAAAATAAAATGACCTCTACCTCAGCTTCAAATAACCCAAGATTCATTGGTCAAAGTCTACAGACAGTCCTTCGGCAAATCTTCAACACGACTGTTCCAGAGAATTATAATACCACATCTGGGCCTATCTGAATGTCATACTTGGAATACTGCATTTTATTAGATGCCATACCATATTACCATATTAGAATTAGGATACTTTGAACATGGAATTAAAAGCACTCAATTATACTTCTGGATTCTCTTGGACATGGATATTGTATTTCATACTTGTCCACATAAGTGCAGATGAACTGTTTGTTTTACTTCTTAGAATATAAGCTCAATTCACTAAATCTCATATATTTATGATGTTCTTTAACAGAAAAAAAATCCTTCTCTTTCTCACAGATACCGTGCACAAAAGATCTGAAACCTTCAAGGAAGTTTCTAATTTCTGTCTCACACTTGTAATAAATGCAATCAATTGAACTGAAAGGGGTACTATATTAAAGGAAATGCATAGGCTTCAAAGTGAGAGTGCATTTATCGTATAGAGAGAATGATCGATTCTGCCACAATGTCCTCGCAGTCTTTGTAATTTTCAAAATTCCATTCAAAGTGCTGATATTCTGATGACAGAACTAACTGCCACTATAACTCCAGAGCCTAGCATTAAGAGAAGGGATTTCAATGAGTGCAATAAAAAAGAAGGCAATTTTTCCCCTTGGCATGTAATATTCTAAAATTAAGGTGGGGAAAGTGTTACAAAACCTAGATGAATACTCTTAGTGACCGACTAATTTGCTAATTGTGTGACACCCAAAAAGCCAAATGTAGTTAATATTTATGTAAGAAAAGATGATACATTTATAAAAAGCAAGGCCACTGTGTCATAATCCTTTCCTGAGGCATTGTACCAAAATAATAAGGGCAGGGGGTTATAAAGGAGAAGAGTATTTCACCCTCTTTCCTTTTTAAAATTTGTTTCGCCTCTAATTGACCTAATGCACATTTTTCATAACGCCTTGTCAAAAGCAAAACAAACAAGCTGTGTATACAGAGGCTCCAGGGGCCCTTTTGGTTGTGCCTATTTTTCTTACCCAATTTTCCAATATTTCCTCATTTCACTTTGCCCATTACTGTTTCATCTTCCCTACTCATACCACCCTGGTCCACATTCTCTTGCACGAACCCTCAAGTCTCCTAGTCTTCTCTTGTCAATCATTTGCCATAAAGAGAGAAGGAGGGGCACTGGGGCATGACATGGCCCATGACACACCCCTAATCTTCTTCCCTGTTTACACCACCACCTGCAAATGAGGAGGAAACTTTCCAGAGTTTGAAAGAAAGCCTTTGGCCTCTGCTATAGACAGGGATGCACAATACGGAAACAGTGTTTGTTAACCAGGCTGAACCATTAAAAAGATCACACACGACAGGGTAGCTTTAGAAACTCTGAGGAAGTCAGACCATACCAAGTTAACTAAATGGGAAGCCAATAAATCAGGTGAACTTTCCTGACCACCTGCCCCCACCAACATCCAAAAGCCCAACATTATATAAGATCTTTAAGAACTGGGCCATGAAGACTTTTTTTTTTTTTTAGTTTCATGAGGATGAAAGAGTACTTGGCACATTCACAATACTCCATCTGAGAGCAGAAACATGTTTGCATTTTGGAAAGAAAGCACAAAAACATCCAGGATTGATTGTTGATAAATTGATTTCAATAGTGTTTGGGTTTTAAATATTACATTAGAAAGATGAAGCACAATTTTGATGTATTAAAAAAAATGATTCCCCAGGTTTTCATTGCATTCTTACTCCGAATAGAAAGAGGAACACAATTGGAAACATGGAAGAATTAGGTTAAACACAAAGTATGTTCCAAATCTAATATACTGAGGGTTCCTCTTTACACAGCATAGCTCTTACAGAAGAGCTTGGGTAAAGGTGAAAGGTTTATAAAATGTATCTGATTCAGGGATCATAAAAATGAGGTACACGTGTAAGTAACTTTAAAAAATACCCTTTGCAATAAGAACCTTCCTTTCGCTAATGGGAACTATGAAATACTGTGGGGAAGGAATTTCAAAGAAGATATTTATTTGTGTGTTTACTGCAGGCTTTGCCTTCTCATTTTATCCTCAACATTTTGAATAAAAACACTTACCTCCCTCCCTGGGGTTCTAAGGGCTTGTTCCTTTATATCTATGTATATTTAGAATATTTGAAGTACTAGAAATATATTAGCATTTCCAAATATCTCAGCAGTAAGACTACTTCTTTGTATTTGTCAGTGTATGTGTGTGGATATACCACTTACTTAATGATTACAATCTACCATTATGTTTAATCAAGAGTACATTTTTCATGTATTAAGTTTAATAGAAGGTACATTTTTATTATAATAATCCAGGATAGGTAGGTAGACAAAAGAGAGATCATCTAAATGGATATAGATCTAAACATAGATACAGATATATTGATTGAAATTTAGTAGAAGTCAAGGGCATCAATTTTGGCATGAAATTATTTTCTGCCCTTAGGTGAATGTTTCCAGGCCTTATTTCCCTTTAGATGAACTGCATGTAACGATTGTCATCTATTTTTTTAAGTAATTATGAATCACAGAGATCATGGTTCTTCATGGTCGAAAAGGGACTTAAACACCAACTTTCAGCATAAATGGATGGCCAAAATTTCCTCAAGAAGCAGGAAATTGTCAAGAGATAGGAAATAAACATGCAATGGCAGTCCAGACCCTGGGTTCTGAATTCCTTCAGAAGAAATGTTCAATCTCACTTGTATCTCTTTTGAGTACTTCCGTATTTCTGCCATAGTTCCAGGGGTACCAGAGCATTGCTCAGCACCATAGATGCTCAGAAATATGGGTGCTGACTGACTCCCTGTTCTTAAAGGGGAAATCGTTTCTAGCCTAGATTATTATTTTTTCCTTGAAGAGCCACAATCTCTAACTCTCATCTTGGGAGACTCCAATTCATTCCGAAGTATAACATACACACACATACACAAATCATTTAAGCTCGAACTTCAAAAATAAATGCTGAGCCATCTCTCAATACCGCCCACCTACCCTACCCCATATACACTGCCCTCCTACTTTTTCCAGAAGGATGGAAAGAATAAGGAAAACATATTTTGAAATCAAACAAAAAAAATGTATTACGGCCCCTTAAAATAAATCACTGTCATAGATGGCAATGAGACTAATGCAAATGAATGATGGCCATGGTCAGAGGATTTCTTTCCGCTAGATAGTTTCGCACACACAACTCCAACTGGAGTTGGAGCATGGAGAGATTAGCAGAGCACCATATTTGAAGCATCTACTGTGTGTCAGGCCCCAGACATAAATTAATCAGGATAGAAAGTTGTACAAAGTCTGAGAGAAGTAGGTTTTTTTGGTCTACATGTTCTATATAAGTTGCTTTCGTCCATTTACAGTTAAGACATTTCCAATAATAGGATGTTAGGCATTTTGTACTATTTGACTTTGATAATATACTTAGAAAAGAATGCCTGGCACATAGGAGAAACTTAAATATTTGTTGAGTGAGTGAATGGTTATAAGGACTTTTCAGAGGCGAAATAAATCCTGTCACTTCTCATGTATTTGGAAAGACATCAATAAATGGCTATGGTAAGGAAGATTGCAGATGCTAGTTAAGATAATCTGTGTAGTAGTTTATTTATTCTGCTATAGAATTTTTGTTCAGAACCCTTGGGGGAAAACTTTTGTGATTACTTCCAGGCTGGCAGTCAGTGACTACTCCAGAACAAAGTCTCAAACCAAAAGCCCACATCCTCTCTCCGTGTCCCTGTCACTTAACCATCCAGTTGTTAACACATTTAAAATCTGACAGGTTATTTTACTTCCAAAATGATACTAAGAGTCACACATGTCAGAACTCTACTTGATAAGTTGTGTTAGTTTCAAATGCAGTATGTGAGCACTGAACCCTCACGCTTAAAATCCTGCAAAGTGTATCAATAATTATGCCAAATCCATCCAACAGTTGATTGAGGTGTTTTCAGCTTGATACGGGTGTCAA
Organism: Mesoplodon bidens; assembly: GCF_964165515.1. Lineage (NCBI taxonomy): Eukaryota > Metazoa > Chordata > Mammalia > Artiodactyla > Ziphiidae > Mesoplodon > Mesoplodon bidens. The sequence goes on from NC_138178.1 coordinate 109,745,645, forward strand.
AAAAGTGAAAATTTACTTTATTCAGATCTTTGCCTCCTATGTGGAATGGAAAAAATATCCATTTATACATCACAGATTCATCCCTAATACTAGAAATTAAGAGAAGGTACCTCAGATTCGGCACACATTTTCTTTGTGGTTACAGAGGTGACTTTGCCACCTGGCATCCTGTCCCTCATTATTACACCCAATTATATCTGTCATAGGTAAAAGTTCTAAGAAGGATACAAATTTGTATAATTCTCAGGTGGTGCTTTACAAAGAAATAGATTTTTTTAAAATTAATGCTTCTTTAATTATAAAGTAAATGTTATAAGGATATCTACCATGATCTCTTTTCAGGCCTCTCCTAATGTAATCTTACATGTTCCTACTGTATCATCAGTGGCTGAACTCCAGTTTGAGAAAATTCAGTGATGGAAACTTTTTACTTGGGCTTCCCACATTTATTTGTGACATCCCCAGTTTGTAGCTGTATTTGTGCTACAGCAGACAGCAATAACCAATGAAGAAAATAGGAGTAAAACAATTTTGTATTTAAAGTGATGTCATAAGGCACCAAGGTAGCAATCCACGAAGCCTCAAAATACATTTTTTAACCAAATCAATGTGAACAAAAATTAGAAACTGAGTAAAAAAAGAATCATTTCTAATAAATTATAGACAAACATTGGAATGGAGAACATCACCATATATATTAAGTTTACAAAGGCAGAAGTTTAAGAAAGGGTAAACTTAATTTTATGATTATAAAGCTCTTCAGTAGTTATATTACAGATTAGATATTGTAGATAAATTGGTCTCTGGCATATACATGTTTTTTTCAAATGTTAATTCTTGGCAATACAATAGAGAACAATTATTTGGTAACTGTACATGTTTCTGTTCTAGAACTCTTTCCCTGTAAAATCCTCTGGTCATGGGCAACGGTGGCCTGAGGTTAAAAATCTAAACATAAATTCATCGTCATCTTCTAATTTTGTGGCCTTGAGCTTTTGACCCAAAGAGGTGTTGGGAGTTTACAAGGGCAGGACTAAAAGGAACAAACAATGGAGCCCAAGCCCTGACCTTAAAGATGTAAAATGAACTGCCTACTCCGGAGGATATTGTTATAGTCAGGTATGTGAAAATGAGCAGTAGGAATGTGAAAGAAAGACAGGAAAAAAAAGAGAGAGATGGGGGTGGGGGGAGGGTGGGGGTAAGGAAAAGCATTTTAAAGATTTTGGTTTAAGTATTTAGTGTGTATGTATGTATGTGTGTGCATATATATACATATATATATATATGTATATATAATTTTTTTTTTACCATGGTCTGCTTTTAAAACTGTAGATAGAAGAGATACGCTTCTGACTTTTCATGAATTTCTGTGAAATTTGGTTACATACATTATTCCAACCCTGGGGGGTGGGGGGAAAAACAATTATAGTTCATTATATGCATCTCAAGTTGTTTATTCCTTATGATGCACAAGGATAGTTTAAGGACTTGTTTCTGCCAAGAGCTTTTTCCCTCCCCCCAAATAATTTCACAACAGAGTAAAAACACATGGACTTTATATAAAATAAAAATAGAAGTGATATAAGGGTTGTATTTTTATAGCTGTATTTGAGTACATTTCAAATGAATGTTTGTTAAACAGGGGGAAAAATCAGACTGGCATTGTCGTGATTCTAAGCGAATTAGGTGAGGCAGGAACAGGAAGAATCTGAGTAGCTTGCATTTAATTAGCACTTACTGGTACAAAATAAATTAGACAGATTTGTCTTGTTTTATGAGCAAGATCCTGTTTTTCTATTTCATTTTCTTTGTGCTTTTGGTAAGGACGGATCTGGCGCTTTGGATACTAAATAGGCAACTAATTCAATTGGTGCTTTCTCCAAGGGTCTGCTTGCAAACCGGTGCCAGACTCACTGGTCCTTTGTGTACTGCCCGCCCTGCATGTGTCTGGGCTCCCCTGGCCAGTCCGTTTTTTGTCTCTGATGGTTAATAAGCTTTGAGCCTAGTAGTCAAATGTGGTGGGAACGGGGACAAGACGAGGGTCCTTAGTGAAGGTGTTTGTTGTTAAATAGAACAATTCAGCTGTCTCTTTAGAAAACTTGACAAAAGGAAATGCTCCCTGCTGAAAATTTTCTTAGCCTGTTGCACAAAAGATGAAGTTTGTTTAAGAAATTGCTGCTAAAGAAAGCGTCAACCCATTAAGGTAATTATATGGAACCTGTGCCGTATAACAGCTTAATTGATGTTAATGTTTGTCTAATTGGTGATTGGGAGAGTGCAAAGGACTAAAGGTCTTCCGAGCACTTTCAGTCACGGCTCTGAAAGGGGCTCTTCTGGTTTTCACAGTTATAACAATGCCTGCGCGTCTTTCTCAGATTACGCCTTGTTTTCAGCCCCTTACAGCATTCTGCTCCACTACTTAAAGCGTAAAATAAGGGTGAAGAGCCATTGTCTAATGCAGCCTTTTTCAAAGAGTGTTTCTGACAGGGATTGTTCTAGGAATCAGGCAGGAGAGAAGGGAGTGTGAGAGGTGAAAGCCACTATCACCCACTTGTGTCACCTCCCCAATGAGCAGCAAGAGCCGCCTAATTGCTGCATCTGTTTTTTTTTTTTCCTCCAACCCTCCATTCTCTTAAACAAGATCCTTACACCGATGCCACATGTTCCTGTGGCATCTATCAAACAAAACAAAACAAAAAAACACCCCAACCTGGCTGACATTTTTAAAAATTGGCATAGAAAGAACCATTATGAAAACATATATAACAATTAAATGCATGCACAAAAATCTATGAAGTTTTATCTTTTCTAAGAATTCATACTCTAGTATGGACATATTTACAAATATAATTAGATAAAACAATATGTGTGTGTACCTAAACACGTATATGTGACTTTTCTGTGCAAAGATACAGGCATGATTATTACATGGATTCTCATGTATACAGACACAAATGTATAGATTTTCAAAGCTTGCATTTGTTTTCATATGAGAAAGCCATTTAAATGGGTCACCCATCTTTATGGTTTAAAAAAATAACATTGATCCAGGTTATAAACTCAAATGCTTAAATATTTTGCATCCCAAGGTAAACTGACTGAAGAGCCAAGACTTGTCTTAAAAAAAAATCTCAGCTTACACACTCATTCTTTCACACATACACACACACACACACACACAATGCATTTAATATCCCCCATCTCTGAAAAGTTCTAGTTCTCAAGCTTTTCAATTTTTATGTTTTACATTCCCATATTGAACAGATTGATATTTTCCTGTTTGTTCTCTTTAAGATTTCTTTTCTACATACAGTGTATTCATGTGCTATCCTAATGAGGAAATGACGAGTTTTTATCAACCTTATTAAACATACACCCAGAAGATATCCATTTTAATAAGGGGCCAATTACTAAGTGTGTCTTCAGTTAGAAAGAACTTAGCTTTTACCTTGTTCTTTGGCTCTCCATGTCTCTAATTAATTGAATCTTGAAATCGTTGGACTTTCAGCTTAAGAGAAGACTGAAGAAGGGAACTTAACAACACTGCCTATTCCTTTATGTCTAGAACAGGCTAAAAAAAAAAAGGAAAAAAAAAACACCTGTAATGCTAAAAGACTCAGGCTTTTGTCTGTTTCTAATATTACTTTTCTGCCTAATTGCCATCACTGCCACGTACATTAGGCCCTTTTTCAGCAGGGTTAAAACAGGGCCAGTGATGAATGGAAAACTGATTGTACTGCTGTCAAACTTGAATGTGAGGCTTATTCTAGAGATAGAAGTATGAGGAAAAGGACAGAGAATTGCACTTCATTAAAGCTCCACCAAGCTGATTGGAGTGGAGGAGGTAATTGAGATTTAAAGTGGCATTCCCATCACACTGTCCCTTTTTCAACTTAACAACTGTCATTCAAGCCACATAGGGCAACAATTGGCCAGATTTCCCAGCTCTTCTGAGTAATAAAACAGACACTCACCTTCTGGCTATTCGTTTTACTTACTTTGTTCTAATTTCCAATTCATGTGTCATTAGTGAACGAAGATTGACAAGAAATAGCTTTGACCTCACAGATTTGACCTTCAACCCCAGAGACCCAACTCTAGTCTGAACATAGGTTGGAATATGCTAAGAAACACCTTTCCTTTGCACAAGAATGAATGGCAGTTTTTTCATCATTGTACCACCCCCTGCTTGCCACTACATTTAGACTATGAGACATGTCAACTGCCTGTCACAATTACAATAGACACAGCAAACCAGAATTTTCCCCAAATCCAAGGGGAACTTCCTGAACAAAGAGTAAATTTTATTGCACAGATTTTGGAGACCTCCAATTTGTAGAGCCATAATGAATGCATCCCACAGACAAATAGGTAGTTGTTAATTATCCCAGCAATTTCTTTTTTTAATGAACAACACAGCGTGCTAAGCCTTCATATCCTACACTGTTACCTGATGATCTCATCACATTTGAAAAGATGGTAGTCTGGGAAGAAGGCATTATTATAGCAAGTATGCATGACAGTAAGTTACAGGATTATAATCCCTTATTATCATGATGTAATAAAAAGAAAGTGTGATATTTTGGTTCTGGCTATATCTTTACTGTACCAACTGAAGTAAGTTTACCTATAGTATCACTTTAAGATAAACATAATCTTTATATTTTCCTCAACTGATTATTCTAAAGCTTATATATACTAATTTTGTGTCATCAAAGCATGCTGTGGATAAAAAAAAAAAATTGCTGAAGGGCAAGACCTAAGACCTGCATAAGAACACTCAATAAATTTAAGAGTAATTTATACCTTTTACGTAGTTTTGAATAGAAATTGAATCCTGGAAATCTATTATGGTAAGGAAACTGTTATGGTTTCTTTATACTGGGTAACAAAATATTGGGATGATTCTAGTATTACACCCCTAAAAAAGCAGAATAATGAAAAACACTACTTTATTGTGCTAAGTGTTTGAAAAGTTGACTGTTTCCTTCATGATAAAACATTTTGAAAACACTGTCAGGTTACTGCTTTGACTTCAACTTAATGAAATGTGAAGTCATTTTCATTTTACCAGCAATATTCATTCTTCAGCAGTTTTTGAAATCATGGGTACATGAGTATATTGACTTCACTTTAATGGATGTAACAGTCATTTGGTTTTCCCTTGTAATACTCTCCTATTATAACATGGATTTGCATAACTCATTGTGCTTCACTGTGTTTTCTGAATTTCTTACTTGTATGGCTAAAAAGGGAGGACACAATGTATTTTCTTACAGGAGGAGGCATTACCTTTCATGAAAAATCACAATTGTTACCACATCATCCATAAGTACTCTTAAAGCTACTACCTTCAGAACATTTAAATAAAACTCAAAGAACTGATTTCTTTTGAAGAAGCTGATTAGCATATAAATACAAAAGAATCATTTCAGAATAGGACACACTTCCAGTGTATGACATAGTAAGAGTTTACTAATAATTCTAAAAGTTCAGGGAGTCTATTGTGGATAGAGCATTCTTTATTAGATCTTTGTCACAATTATGTATGAAACATGCTTTCAGGGTAATGACAATAACATATTTACCATCACTTTGCCCTGATGCATGTACCCTCCCTGTTACAACAGTGATCTTCCAGCCGAGAGTCAAAAAAGCTCTTTGTATTTGGAATTTTGCTTTCTCATGGGTGAATTTTCATGTCTTTATAGGTCAGAGAAGGTCAGAACTTATAGTTTTATCTCAACAGCACATGTGTGGTCATTGAAAGAAATAAATCTCAGACTGTTGGTAGCTTCTGTAGAGATGTCTTTTGTCCTGCACCTGTGACAATTACCCTGTGTTAGTGAAGCTAACAAGAGTTAGGCCATAGGTCAAGGGTCAGGGCACTGTCAAGAGGAAGTTATTCTTCAGTCCACTAAATCTCTTATCATTTTCATCTGATGTGATATCCACCTGTCAGTCAGAGAATGTAGGCCATTGTCTTGTTCTAAGTGCTGCACTTTCTGCCTCAAAGAGAGCACATTTTATTACTTTTCTTATAATTACCATCTTCTAGCTTTAAAATGTCATCTTCAAAATAAACACACTGAACTAATAAATATTATTTTCAGACTAAAATAAAAATAAGGAGCGATATTAAAAACAAGTTTCAGGCATTCACATTTGTTTGATTTAATGGTCATATATTGTGAATTAAGTCAAAAGTCTCAACCAAATGAGTAACTAAATGAGTAGCATTTGGAGAAATAACAAATGGCAGAACAGCTTGACAACGTAACGTGTGCCTAAATGTGTGTCTACATGTGGGCAGGCTCACCTCAGATATTATGGACTGGCACCACACCCAGCTAACAAGTATGTTTCTGGAATATAATACAGCATCATCTGAGAAATATTTTCATAATGGACTTTGGTTGAGTTGATATGTATACATGGTATGATCTGCTTATGCTATACTTGGATATAATAAAATTCCATTTAGAATGTGGTATAGGCTCAGCCATCCTAGTAGTACAATATGCAAACTGCAATGCCTCCTGTCATGAGATTCAACTTGTAAGGAAAACTTTATCTCAAAGAGACTTCCTTAAAAACAAAACAAAACAAAAAATGACTAGGTATCTCAAAGCATTAAAAGAGCAGAATGTATAGTTTGAGTCATAAGTTTAAAAATGACTAAGTTGGGTTGCTTAGACCTTCTCTTTCAATGCAAGGATACTCAGTCACAAAGAAGCTTCATGTTATCCTCTGTCTCCAGAGAAATGTAAAGTCAATCTCAAGCATTTTCATATGTCCCTTTCTTTCTGATAACTCCTATAAGAATAACATAGTGGGATGGAAAGTTTTAGAATGGAAATCAGGGATCATATACTTTCCTCAGACCTGCTACTGGCTAGTTAAATAGCATGAACCTCAGTTTCCCTGTCAAATGGGAGTGAGAGCTCATTATTCCCAACCCTATGGATTTTTAAAGGTTTAACAGCATCTTTCTGCATCCTCACTACAGACAGAAACCTCTCCTCTGTGCTCCCTAAAAAGAGTTTTATCTTAATTCTTAATAAAAACATATATATTCCACCCTCACAGCCTTGATCTTTCTGAGGCAGGGATGGTGTTTTCTTCATTTTATCCCCCAAGTATTTAGCAGAGTGCCTGAAGAATTAATGAATGAAGGAATCATTCTTAAGGTGACTATACATCTTATTTTTTGCCTATTTTTTCACGTTTAATTATTAATAAGCCCCATTCACTTTCAAAATTATCCAAGTTTGGATGACAATTGTATGGTATTTATTATCTCCTTAATGGATACTTCTCATATCACTATATGGAAACTACTTATATCACTAGTTTACTTGAAATATATTAATACTCGCTCGCATTTCACTTTTCTTCACAAAATAACTCCAGTTCCTTTGCCTTTCTTTATTGTCTGTTTTAAAGTTTGGAGATTATTTTAGTGAACAGTTGAAGCACAGATTTGGACTTCTACATTTACTGTCATCCAATATTTAAATCACCCCGGTCCAAAGGCAACGCTGGAGTTCCTTACAATTATATGGTTATAGGATTCTAATAAACATAGTCCTGTCCTTTGATGAGTCTCCTGAATTGTACCTAAAGATCTCACATTTTACTGATTATCATTCTAGGTAACCAGCTCTCTGTCTTATTTGTCATGGCTATACATAAAACTCTGTATTATTACAGGTTTTGGAAAAAATAACCCTCTACTAACAAGCAGAAATAAACAATACATTCCAGGAGGCCTTGTCTTGGAAACCACTAATTCTGTAGACAGGACCCACTTGAAAGAGTGAGGATGAGATAATAGTTTTGTTGTTACAATAATAATTATCATAACAAATGACATCTTAAAATATGAAGCATAGGGCCTCCCTGGTGGCGCAGTGGTTGAGAGTCCGCCTGCCGATGCAGGGGATACGGGTTCGTGCCCCGGTCTGGGAGGATCCCATATGCCGCGGAGCGGCTGGGCCCGTGAGCCATGGCCGCTGGGCCTGTGCGTCCGGAGCCTGTGCTCCGCAACGGGAGAGGCCACGGCAGTGAGAGGCCCGCATACCGCAAAAAGAAAAAAAAAATATGAAGCACATGGTTCAAAAGTTGGTATACTTGGTCTCTGTGTCTGAGTATAGCAATATATTAGAAACATGACCATTGCTGATTCCAGAAAGAAAAAAATGATTTTCCTAAGAAGCCACTCCCAAATTCAACCACCTCTTTGCCCAGCCTGGACATGATTTTCACTGATGCATTCAAACATTCTATATGCTGATATATCAAAGACTGATATGAAAACAAACAAAAATAGAGAAAAATGTGGTTTTTGTAAGATAGAACTTTTAGCTTAAAATAACATTTTCAATATATTTTTCCAACTGAAATATGGAGATTTATTGTAGGCTCTTTAAGAATTTACACCACCGTTACTAGTCCCATGTATTAAGTATGTGACTCAGTTTTAGCTTTTAAAGTAATATGTAAGCAAATGTCCTCAGATACTATTCAGAGTAAATGAGCTGATTCTTATACTAGAAGAACCTGGCTGCCTTCCATTTAATTTTAGTTCTATTGCTTTATATTCTTATCATATCTAAGTAAAAATAGAGGGAAACTTACAGGTGAGTCTCGGCAATCACTTCTGACCAGCCACCAGCTGAGTCACCAAACCATGGAATTGCTCTTAATAGGCATATCACTCACAAAGTTTCAAGGCAAAAGTCAGAATGGCCCTATACATTTTAGTATTTTCTAAGTCTTTAAGATAATTACATCTTTAACCTTGTTTCAGCTTGAAAATAATATTAGTTGAGTGTGAGCAAAGATAGACAAGTCAAAATAATATGACACTTCCTTGATTTCTCAATTTTTTTTAGCATCTCTCTATGGTCACCTGTAATCAAACTCAGTTCAGCTGTTTCCAAAAAGTTAGAAAAGCTAATAACAACAAAGGGAAAGAAAAAGAAGTGTCTGTTTCTATGCATGAGTAATATACATTCAGGGAAAGGAAACTTGAAATCTTTTCAAAACATAAGGACCTGAATGATTTTTGTGAAAGGCAAGTTTATTCCTTGCAATGATCCATAAAGAATGTTCTACTTCTCTACATTAAACATGTAATAAGCCCTCTTCCCTCAATGCAAACTATGAAAATCCACCCAAAATGGCCTCAGTTAAATACATGGCCATCAGCCTCAAAATCTATTCAGCTGAGCATGAAAGTCACCAAAGTAGAAACATGATGGTTTTACCTTGAGTATTCTAAAAGAATTAAAAAGTATTCAAGTAGAGGAAAATAAGTATCTGAAAAAAGGAGTTTGGTGTCATCTCTCACCTCCTCTTGGCTCCTGTAGGTTTGTTGATTCAGAAGCTCTGGTTCCTTTTACTTTTAAGATTTTCAGAGGTTCCTGGTCAAGATGTCGGTGCAGGGGAACATCCTGAACTGACCTCATCCCACGGACACACCAAGTCTACAGCTATGTATGGAAAAATGTCCTCAGGAAAAAAGAAAAACTAAAAACTGGTGGAACGACCCCTTCACATCAGGCAACGAGAGGGAAACCACCTCGAAGCAGGCAGTAAAGGCTGAGACGCCATCTCGCCATAAACTGCACCCTCAGCAAGGCCACCCATAACTGGGAGGGAACTCAAAACCTGGAGCTTCTCCCTGAGGAGTGAAGGGTTTGTACCTCACATGGGACACGCCAACTTTTAAGACTGGTACTAGAGAGACAAGCCCTCAATACACCTGGCTTTGAAGACGAGCAGCGCTCACTCACTGGAGAGCCAGGGGGTGTGGCAAACTGAGGAATGGCTCTTAAAGGGCCAGCCCACAGACTCACCTACTCTAGGGCTCAGCACAGAAGCAGCCCATTGCAAAGTGCCCAGACTTGACGTGGAAAAGACTCATGTGTTAACTTTTAAGCTTTGGTCTGAGAGATAGTAGTCTGCTAGATACTCTCCAGGGATGGAGGCTGGTGGGTGCCATCTTCCCTCTCTCCCTCTGCCTTGCTGAGGCCAAAAGTTGCCATCTTTTTTTTTTCTTTCTTTTTTTGTGCTCTTTTTCTTCTTTTTTTTGGTGGGCGCCATCTTTGCACTACCTATCTGCCTCACTCCAGCCAGTGGGCACTATCTTTGTGCTCTTCCTCCAACATATTCCAGAGTGTTAGTATCTCCCAGAGGGGAGCCTCGGAAAACGAGTCCCCCTAAAATCGAGTTCCCTTACTGGATCTTTTGAGCATGAGCTGCCCGTTTTCCTTGCTTGATACCCTGCAAATACACCCTACTTTGCTGCAAGCACTTGCTGCCAGAGTTTGGCTTTTTGCACCACAGGCACGTGAACCCTTGCTTGGTTACACCTCTACATAGGTCTGGTGACCCAGTTTTTGTGGCTGCCACTCAGGGATGCCCCTTGACCACCTGGCTCTGGAGGCCAGGTGGGCTTGCATTCCTGGACTGTAACAATCAGAGAGAAAGTTCTCATCAGATGACCACTCCCAGGGCACTGCAGGGTTAGCAGACTGAAACACACCCCCAGTCTTTCTGAGAAATAGGCCTATTTGCTTTTCCAGGAGCTTTGGCCTGAGTGATAGGCTTTTGGCTTGGCACACTTACAGGGACATACAGAGGTGCTCTCAGGGAACTGAGGCTGGGGGATGGAGTCTATGTGCTTTCCCTCTGCCTTGCTTCATCTCAATGGTGTCTCCCAGAAAGGAGCTTGTCTGGCGCCCTGATTTTTGTGGCTGCTGCCAGGAGACAGTCTATATCACCTGGCTCTGGTGACCAGAGGGGCTTATGACCCTAGGTCCCACAAGACTGTAGCCAATGAAGAAAGAGTTCTTAAATAGCTACCAGCTCTAGGGCACAGCAAGAGGCAACAGATCCAAGAGCTCAGTCTTTCTGTTAAAGAGAACTGTTAGCTTATCACTATAGCTGCAGCCTGAGGGGCAGGTTTCTCTAATTAAACACCTAAGGGCTGACTGTAACCCTTTCCTGAGACCTCAAAGGGTGGGCGCTATTTCATGCTCTCCCTCTGTCTTGCTCCTGTGCCAGCATCTCTTGGAGGGGAGATTTATACCCACCCCAGTTTTTATGTCTGCTGTATAGTATTCCCTTATTATCCAGTCCATGACTGCAGGGTCTGTAGTGATATCCCCATTTCATTTCTGATGTCGCTAATTTGTGTTGTCTTTTTTTCTTGTAAGTCTTGCTTAACTTAAAAGGCTAGAGGTTTCCATTTTATTAATCTTTGCAAAGAGCCATCTCTTTATTTCATGGATATTTCCTCTACTGTTTTTCTCTCAATTTCACTGATTTCTGCTTTTTATTATTTCCTTCCTTCTGCTTGCTTTGGATTTATTTTGCCTCCACTGATGAGTCCCTGACTGGGAGAGTGGGAGTGCTTCATTATTGACACCACAGGGGAGGGGGGAAGACACCACCCTAGCTGGGAAGGGGACTGGCACCTCATTATAGCTAGGTGAGGGTTTAAGTTCAGGCTCTCCAGGTGTTCCCTACTGCCATCATGGGGCAGGGATAGTGGGCAGGTGGGGAGGTGGTGGGAGGGCTCATTACTTCTTGGTGGGGGGGATAAAAGTTTCATCTCTCTACTCAGCCACCTCTGAAAGCACCCCATCGAGAGATCTGAGGAGCCTCATTAAAGCTTAGAGAGGGTGGAATTCCAGGCTCCCCACTTAGCCTTTACTGGTGTGAGTAGGGGCTGGGACACAATTTTTTCTGCAATGTTTTGGCTAAAGTAAAGCGGTTACTGTCTAAAAATTATCTGTTTTGCTAGACAGCCCCTTTCCTGTCCTTTGGCTGGAAAGCAGGCCTTTGTTGGGGCTTACTATGTCTTTACCAGTTGGCATTGCCAGGCTACCAACTTCTTCACCTCCAAGTTTGCAATACGTGAAGCAAAAGGAAGCCTAGGGAACTCACTCCTAGCCAATGTGTCTTTTTCTCTTCACTTTTCGAAATCTCCTTATGTTTGTTTTATATGTATGTCCAGGGGTTTTCATTTTACTCAGGGAAAAGTTTGTCTAATTTATCTTTCCCAAAGCGGAAGTCAATCCACTTTATATTTATAATTTAAAATTATTTTTATAATATATCATATATTATTTTGGTGATGGTCCATTTTGTATATAGTAGAACTTCTTTCTCAATAGAAAATTTAGACCAACTCACCTTGGGAGTAATTGGATAAGCAAAGGTAAAGCCATGTTGATAAAAACTACCTTAATATCATTTTTATGGACTTTCTGAAAGCTAGAAAATGTACCAGTACACAGTTCCAGATCTGAACTACCTAAAAGCAATGAAATATTTTGAATTACTGATTCCCAGAGTTTAGGGGAAAAGAGTAAAATTCTCTAAAGAACTTTAGGAAGTAGAATAGAATTGCCAAAATTTTTGTATTCTAACTCAAGAAATATTTACTATTATTTAGTGTGATTTGGTTTATTTTATTAAAAATACTACCATTCTTTTATTGTTCAGTAACATCAAGAACTGTTTACATTGGCTAAGCTGTTTGAAAAAGTGTTTCCATGTGCTCTTTCCAATTGGCAGAGTTCTGCAAATACCTGAGTTATGTCTCAGTGAGCTCTGCTGCTTAGACCTAAAAAATATCTCAAAGAAAGAAGAGTAATTATTTTGTATTTAAATAATATAAAGGGTTGTCAGATTTAGCAAAAACAAAATAAAACAGAAAAACATACAGGACACCAGTTAAATTTGAATTTCAGATAAATAGCAAATACTTTTTAGTACTGTATAACTATGCCCCATGCAATATTTATTGTATACTTAGATGAAATAATTATTTGTTTATCTGAAATTCAGATTCAACTGAGTGTCCTGTATTTTATCTGAAAACCCTACATTTTAAAATGTCAAAGGAAAAATATAGCTCACTATACAAGAGCTAGATATAGATAGACAGATATATATATATATGAAATGTTTTAAAGGATCAAGTAAAATGTTTCTATTTTAGAAATTGCTCTTAGTAGATCTATCATAAAAGTTAACACAAAAGCAAAGAATTATGACCCAATAAAATACTAAAGCAGAATGAAAATGATTGGTTAATTGGTTAGGAAGTATAAAATAAATATATTTTACCCTTTCTTTCTGTGTGTGTGAAAGAGAGAGACAGAGGAGGAAGGAAGGAAAGGAAAGATGACAGATTGACTTGATTGAAGGGGTGGTAAAAAGTGGTGAAAAATCAAAAAAAAATCTGTTTTTACATTGGAAAACAGACTATTTTAGTGCTTTTGCTGAGAAAAATAAATGCCTTTGAATCCCCAGAGATTTGCTAAAGGAGAAGGAGGTGTAGATGGGGAACAATGCTAAATGCAGGGCAGGGCTGGGTTGAGGGATGATTACAATTCAGGGGCCAAATACTATTTTATTTTTTTATCTTTAGCCTACTCATATGGAAACACTTTTAAGCATTAAGTATTCTAACCTACAAGAAATTATTATTGTCATTAATCATTATCTTTGGAATAGCAAGCTAGTATAAAACTAGACTGGGAAAGCTTTCATTCTTTCATTCAATATTTTATGTCTGGAATAAGGAAAAATGAATCAAAGGTTAGTAAAGATTTTTGTTGGATTCAAATGCCTTCTAATGTTTGACCTGAGTTATTTTATTTTGCTTAGGGAGTCTTCTTATAACACAGATCCAAGGGTATATCACTGGATTAAGTCAGTGCAATCCTACCTGGTAATCAAACTTCAGTATTATCTATACTTAGCTACAAACTGCATGCCAGTGATAGTTTCCTTAGGTAATCCTCTTCTCATTGTCAAAACCAAATCAAGACCAAATCCCCACCCTGTCTTTCATGGGGCACTGCAGTGTGATCCCAACCTCTCTTCTAACCTTTTCTCTGGCTGTTTCCCCAGTGGCAACCCATGAGACAATCTAATCCAAATTACTCATTGCCGAAGCCCTTTACCTTCCTCTCTCTCTGTTTTGTTCTTGACATAGTCCACACTTTCATCTTCCTCCCCAGATCCCACTTTTTCTTGTAAAAATTCTCACTTTCTTTTAAAGGCATAACTTAAATTCCTCGGTACCACATAGATTATTTCCTGATTGGTAGACTCAGTTGTTCTTACTCCCTACTTTGATTTTTCACCTTAGTCCTTAATGTTATTTAACATATTTGCATTGACTCATCACTATTTAGTTACTTGTGGTCCTCCCAGGAGACAATAAAACCTTTGAAAATATGGTCTATGATTTACTCATCCATCTTTGGGCCCCTGCTATAATTTTATTAGTTCCTCAGACTCTGTGTTTCATAAAGATTTGTCTAGTAGTATCATTCAGCCCAAAGTTTTGTGGTTTCCAATTAATGACAGACTTTGGGTAAGAACTCTTTTCACATTCCTATGTTGTCAGGCTTGTCATTCGCCAAAATGGAGTAAATGAACCACTGGAACATGACTTCAATGATTGGGTCAACAGCTTTTATTAATAAATAATCAAAATGGCCAATTAGGAAAAAAAGACTGCAAGTGGCTTGGTAATTTCAAGTGCCTTCACTCCAGCTGGGTGCTTGTGAAACCAATTCTCAGAAACAACAACTAGGATTTAAAGAACCCAACATAAGCTTCTATATAATTCTTACAATGGAAAAGAAATAATTATAGCTTACTTTATAGGCTTTTTCTGATTTATTTGAAACTAGCATAGCTGAGATACAGTGTCAATTTGGGAAACTTGTTAAAGGTTTTTATCTTTGCTATTGGAAAGGAGAGAAATGTATTTCTTTAAAATGAAAACTTACCTGTGGAAAAAAGAAAAAGAGAAAAATTGCAAAAGGTAGGGAAATTACAGAGTCTACAATTTTTGGTGTTCATGATTTTCCACTATTCCTGGGAGATAACCTTGAAATTGGATGACAATAAGAGATGCTTGTGGCAAGTACTTCAGTTCTTATGAGATTTCCAATATCATTTAGATTTGCAATGGCCTAAAAAATGCCTTAAAATGCTATAGCTTCTCTTATTTTCAAAGTTTTAAAGATGTTTTAAAACCATTCCTGATATTATGAGCTCTTTAAATGGGGGGGATGATATCTGTAATTCCTCAGGTGAATCCTTTTATTCACATCTTTTTTTAACGACAAAAATATTCACTCTGCATTAACAAAGAACAACACTGATTATTAATCTGGTAGGGAAAGCAAATCTTTGTAAAACTCTGTTAGGGTCTCAAAATGCCCTCTTCACCTGAACCTCCTACAAGCCCTGTCCTTCCTTCAAAGTTCAATTTAGTGCTCACATTCTTCAAAAAGCCTTTTCTCCCTTTTCAGTCCTTGGTGATAACCCCCTAACTTGAACACCTGTTATATATTTGTCACTTGGCACACAGTACCTGGTAGATTTAATTACTTTTTTTTTTTTGCGGTACACGGGCCTCTCACTGCTGTGGCCTCTCCCGTTGCGGAGCACAGGCTCCAGACGCGCAGGCTCAGCGGCCATGGCTCACGGGCCCAGCCACTCCGTGGCATGTGGGATCTTCCCAGACCGGGGCACGAACCCGTGTTCCCTGCATCGGCAGGCGGACTCCCAACAACTGTGCCACCAGGGAAGCCCCTAATTACTTTTTATGTTGCTCTTGTCTTTCAAATTATAACAAGGCCCTTAAAGTCAGGGTCTCTTACTACAGAGTCCCAAGCATAGTGGGGCACTGTCAATAGATGTATGTGGTTTTTAATAGAGGTGATTTTGCCTCAAATTTATGGAGCTCCTGTTTCGTCCCTTTCATTGTATCAAGCAAGGAAAGTGCCATAGAATGAATGTTTTTGCCCCCCCACCTCTCCCCACCCCCCACCATATGTTGAAACCTAACCCTCAATGTGCTGGTGTTAGGAGGTGGGGCCTTTGGTAGGTGATTAGGTCATGAGGTTGGAGCCCCCATAATGGGATTAGTGCTCTTATAATGGTGCCCCTTCCACTATGTGAGGACACGGAAAGACAGTTAACTGTGAACCAGGAAAAGGGCCCTCAGCAGACACCAAATCTGCCAGCACTTTGATTGTGGACCTCCCAACCTCCATAACTGTGAGAAATAAATTTCCATTGTTTATAAGCCTCACACTTGTCTATGGTATTTTGTTATGGCAGTCCAGTCGGACTGAGACAGGGAGAAAGCAAGCAATGCTAAATTTCTGCTGAATGAATAAATAATTTTTCAAACCATGTAGATAGTCATAAATTCTAAACATAAGTACAAGATAACCAGGCTCAGGCTGTCATTTATCTAGGTACACTCCTTCAAACAGCAGTCTCAGAAGACCTTCTGTTGTATAAACATATCTGAGGAACACAACATACTATACCACCCTCTTGACCATCTGCAACCCACACTTTCTATTAAAAGTTCTGAGAAATCCAGGAGTAAAGATACATTTTGAACTCAACCTTTAACCCTTCATTCCCTAAACTTGTTGGACCATGTAACCTTAATAGTTTAAAATTGCTGTTTTGTGGAACACACTGTGAGAAACAAATGGAAATGCACGTTTTGAACAGCATCTAACTCACCTATCTTCACCAGAAGGAAGTGGTAGGTGGGATGCTGCTCAGGTGAAGCTGTGGAGGCATTTCTCACACAGGACCACATCGTCATTTTCTCAGCATCTTTCTATGGTTTCTTGACCAACAGAGTGAATTTCATAGCTACTTGTTAAATACTAAAAGTTTGGCACACTGCTATTCTCATGAAAGCATATACTCCATACATTTAATAATGATGTAGCAAACAAGAAAACTAACTCTAGCTTGAGGGCAAATTATAAGTTAAAAAAAAAATTAAGTGTAGGCTGGCACAGGTTGGAAATGTTTAAAGCCATTTTGCCGCAATAAAATATAGACAAGTCTCTGAATGTATTTATCTGTTGTCTTATATTTCAGGAAAAATAAAAGCATCCTTCCTATATTCAGTTATTCAGAGTTCAGATATTTTTCTGCTGAGTCACATCAGATAATTGTCACCTGCCTAATTTTTAAAAACAGTTATTGTTGTTGTTGTTGTTGTTTATCCTATACACTAAAACCTAGGACATGGGAATGACCATTGTGGTGGTTCTTGTCAACATAAACCAGGACACTTGTAGTTCTGGTTGCACTGGGCAACCATCTCAGAAACATGAGGGAAATCACTGTAAGAATGAAATCAGCAAGCAAATAAACAAAAGAATGAAGTCCGCATGAGGCCTGAAGACAGGGAAAACACAAAAAATAACAGAGAATTTTTGCTCCAACTAAAGCCTTCCCTACTTCTGCTTTGTATGCTACATGAGAATATATCTTCTTTAATATTTGGGCTTAAGTTAGACTTTTCTGCCACTTACAAATAAAAACATCATACTTGATATAGAATCTGGTCCTAAAAGTGGGGTCTTATAAGCAATAGACCCTAAAACATAGAATGAAGTTAGTACAGTGATGACACCTACACCCCAGGCTGTGAAGTTGGCTATCCTCGTAATGTGCTAGGGCAACAGCTGCTTCAAATGTTGCCCATCTCTATCTAGGGGCTCAAACCATGAGTTCACTGAGGCTTTAGCTCTAGGATACTTACTAGGGAAACTTCGGTATTTTAAATTATGTGGTATATAAGTGAGAGACTCAGTAAGAAGCAGAAAGCACACTCAGCTGCAATTTTGAGAACTTAATGAAGAGACATTTTATACAGGTGTAAACAGAATTAATGGAACCAACTTGGAATCTGAGGTACCTACATGTTGATGATACTAGGAAGCCATCAGCATCCTTGGGCCCATAGGACTAAGGGAAAGAAACAGTTTTACTGGAGCAAAGAGAAAGTGAAAGCTATAAAGGAACACAACCACTGCAGGAACTGTGGCAACCTGATTCAGAAGATGTTTGCCAGTCTCCCACAGATTACTCCTCCTAGCCAAATCACAACTGGTTACTTTTTACCAAAAAGATCTACAAAAAGAAAGGGAGGGAGGGAGGGAGGGAGGAAAGGAGGGAGGGAGAGAAGAAGAGGAAGAAGAAGGGAAAAAAGATTGGGATGTTGGGAGGCACGACTTGTTTGAAGGCATTTTGGACGATTTTGATCTAATGTTCCTATGTGATAGGTTTGTTGTTACTGTTTTTCCCTCAAATAAGATTCTGGATCTAATTGTTGGGATAAAATCTTAATGAGAAGTCCTCTAATGTGTCTCACCTGATTATCAAAGATACACTTGTCACCCCTCTGCCGGCCAGATGACAAGAGAAATAACATCAAAGTGGCTTCCCTGGCATTGCAGTGGTTAAGAATCTGCCTGCCAATGCAGGGGACATGGGTTCGAGCCCTGGGCCGGGAAGATCCCACATGCCACGGAGCAACTAACCCCATGCACTACAACTACTGAGCCTGTACTCTAGAGCCCGTGAGCCACAACTACTGAGTCCACGTGCCACAACTACTGAAGCCTGTATGCCTAGAGCCCGTGCTCCACAACAAGAGAAGCCACCGCAATGAGAAGTCCACACACCACAATGAAGAGTAGCCCCTGCTTGCCACAACTAGAGAAAGCCCACGCGCAGAAACGAAGACCCAATGCAGACAAAAATAAATAGATAAATAAATAAATTATTTTAAAAAGAAATAACATCAGAAGGTTGGGTGTCATTGTGTGGGAGGCAGGATTTAAAACAAATTGTTTTGAGGGCACAAGTTAAACACTACATTGCCCCTAGAAGCCAGGAATGTGGAGAAAAGAGCATGGCTAGAGCACCGGTCCACAGCAACCTGGGTAATATCCTTCCATATATGAAATGTCATTCTGCCTTCTCCTTACCTATCTCTACCCCAGGCTCATAGGCAAACCTTCAGCCACAAGCAATCTGGGGTCCAGAATGAAGAGTATACTGAAGAAACTACTCATTTGAAATACTTATACTAAATTTTCACCACACACACAAAAAAAGAGTCCAAGGAATAGAAAAGAGAAAGGAGTGTTTGGAGGAAAGAGGGTAAAAGGAAACATAAAACAAGATATTGGAGCAAATAAAAATTTTGTAATAGGAAAGACTATAAGATTACAACAAACAAACAACTATTTCTAAACTGTAAAATACTAAATAAATGTGAGGTAAATTTTAGAAGAAAAGTATATGTCAGCTTTTCATCTAATGATTATTTTCATGATATACTTCATTGTGCATGTCTCATTGTTGTTGTTTCAATAAAATCAAATGTAAGAATAGGGTCATAGGAGTTCAGATAATTAAATCCAAAAATTTTTACATAAGACTCCAGAAAACAGGATATTTTAAAATATTTCCCTGAATGTATATGCCTGTTGTTAAAAATAGATCTGTGAAAGCCTGAATACAATATTTAAATTATATATAGATGTATATATGTATATATATATATATATATATATATATATTCTTTCTTTTTCTGATTCTTTTCCCATGTAGATTATTACAGAATATTGAGTAGAGTTCCCTGTGTTATACAGTAGGTCCTTGTTGGTTATCTATTTTATATATAGTAGTATGTGTATGTTAATTCCAAGCTCCTAATTTATCCCTCCCCCCTACATTTCCCCTTTGCTAACCATAAGTTTGTTTTCTAAATCTGTGAGTCTGTTTCTGTTTTGTAAATAAGTTCATTTATATCATTTTTTTAAAAATTAGATTCCACATATGAGTGATGTCATATGATATTTATCTTTCTCTGTCTGACTTACTTCACTTAGTATGATAATCTCTATAGATCCATCCATGTTGCTGCAAATGGCATTATTTCACTTTTTTATGGCTGAGTAATCTTCTGTTGCATATATGTACCACATCTTCTTTATCCATTCCTCTGTTGATGGACACTTAGGTTGATTTCATGTCTTGGCTATTGTAAATAGTGCTACAACGAACATTGGGGGATGCATGTATATTTTTGAATTATGGTTTTCTCCAGATATATGCCCAGGAGTGGGATTGCTGGATCATATGGTAGCTCTATTTTTAGTTTTTTAAGGAACCTCCGTACTGTTCTCCATAGTGGTTTTACCAGTTTATATTCCCACCAACAGTGTAGGAGGGTTCCCTTTTCTCCACACATTCTCCAGCCTTTATTGTTTGTAGACTTTTTGATGATGGCCATTCTGACGTGTTAAATTCTTGAATTTGAAATTGAAAAGGAACCCCTTAGGAAGATTATCTATATTCCCACCATTTACTAAATGTGTTTCTGAATATGAATTATGAAATAGGTTCTTATATAATATTTATACTTAAATTTTGAGTATGGTATTCAGAGACTCCATTACAAAACTTAAAATGAAACCACACTGGGAAATCTGGTTCAACAATTAGGCACCTCCCCCAACCTCTCTAGTGCCCCAAAACACTTCCCTTTCAAACTCATGTAAAACATAATCAGTCACATGTGAAACTAGATATCTTTAAATATGGTTCTTTAAACTTCATTGGGGTGGAGAAATCATTTAAATAATTTGGTTTATCCTGCATTTCCCTTCTAGATTCAGCTATTTTTATGACCCATTTTACACATCGTCAATAAGAACTTGAAGGCTTAAAGCCAGTTTTATCTATTGAATGGGATCATAAGATCTGCACAAACCTTCAACTCAATGCCACAGGTACAACTTTTTCGTTTTTCCTTGACTGAAGTATATTTGATTTACAATGTTCTGTTAGTTTCTGGTGTACAGCAAAGTGATTCAGTTATACGCACATATATATTTTTTCATATTCTTTTCCATTATGGTTTATTACAGGATACTGAACATAGTTCCCTGTGCTATACAGTAGGACTGTGCTGTTTATCTATTTTATATATAGTAGTTTTGTATCTGCTAATCCCAAACTCCTAATTTATCCCTTCCCCACTCCCTTTCCCCTTGGGTAACCATAAAAAACCATTGTTTTTTATGTCTGTGAGTCTCTTTCTGTTTTGTAAATAAGTTCATTTGTATCATATTTTAGATTCCACATATAGGTGATATCATCCCTTTTAAAGTCTCATCAGAAAAAAAAATACTTAGGAATAAATATAACCAAGGAGATAAAAGACTTATATCTGAAAACAATAAAACATTGATAAAAGAAAGTGAAGATGATTCAAAGAAATGGAAAGATATCTCATGCTCCTGGACTGGAAGAATTAATATTGTTAAAATGGCCATACTACCCAAAGCAATCTACAGATTTAATGTGACACTATCAAACTACCCCTGACATTTTTCACAGAACTAGAACAAAGAATCCCAAAATTTATCTGGAACCATAAAAGACTGAGCACTGCTAAAGCAATCCTGAGGAAAAAGAACAAAGTAGAGTCATAACCCTCCTGGACTTCAGACAATACAACAAAGCTACAGTAATCAAAACAGCATGGTATTGACACAAAAACAGACATATGGATCAATGGACCAGAATAGAGAGCCCAGAAATAAACCCACACACCTATTGTCAATTAATCTTTGACAAAAGAGGCAAGAATATACAATGGAGAACAGACAGTCTCTTCAGCAACTGGTGTTGGGAAAGATGAGCAGCCACATGTAAATCAATGAAGTTAGAACACTCCCTCACACCATACAAAAACTAAACTCAAAATGGCTTAAAGACTTAACTATAAGACATGGCACCACAAAACTCATAGAAGAAAGCACAGGCAAAACACTCTCTGACATAAATCATATCAATGTTTTCTTAGGTTGTTCTCCCAAAGCAATAGAAATAAAAGCAAAAATAAACAAATGGGACCTAATCAAACTTATAAGCTTTTGCACAGCAAAGGAAACCATAAACAAAATGAAAAGACAACCTATGGTCTGGGAGAAAATATTGGCAAATGATACATCCTTTTTTTTATATATATAAATTTATTTATTTATTTATTTATGGCTGCATTTGGTCTTCATTGCTGCACACGGGCTTTCTCTAGTTGTGGCGAGTGGGAACTACTCTTCTTTGCGGTGCGCGGGCTTCTCATTGCAGTTACTTCTCTTTGTTGTGGAGCATGGGCTCTAGGCACACAGGCTTCAGTAGTTGTGGCTCGTGGGCTCTAGAGCACAGGCTCAGTAGTTGTGGTGTGTGGGCTTAGTTGCTCCATGGTATGTGGGATCTTCCTGGGCCAGGGCTTGAACCCATGTCCCCTGCATTGACAGGCGGATTCTTAACCACTGCACCACCATCCTTTTTTAATAAAACCTAAGTATGTTTTCAGCACAGTCCCTGCTTTACAGAAGCCACAACTTTATTCCCTCTAGCAGGTTTCTTACCCCTATGATAAGGTCTGTCACACTGTTATAATTATCTCTTTATTTCCTTGCTTCCTCCATTAAACTATAGGTTCCATGAATATTTTATTCAATCTTCATTACATTGTTAAATGTTTCCAATTAGTATATTCTCATTATATAAAAAGATTGAATAAATGACTAATTTACATGTACTTAAAGTGAAAGAAATGGACTGTTTTTCAGAATATAATTTATATTCTGATTTTAAAACTGCCAGAGGTTTTGGATTACCCTCAAAGTCCTGAGGAGGAAAGACTTTTTAAATAATTTTACAAAATACAACAAAGAAATTTCTTATAAAATATTTTCGGGCCTCCCTTGTGGCGCAGTGGTTGAGAGTCCGCCTGCCGATGCAGGGGATACGGGTTCGTGCCCCGGTCTGGGAGGATCCCATATGCCGCGGAGCGGCTGGGCCCGTGAGCCATGGCCGCTGAGCCTGCGCGTCCGGAGCCTGTGCTCCGCAACGGGAGAGGCCACAACAGTGAGAGGCCCGCGTACCGCAAAAAAGTAAATAAATAAAATAAAAATAAAATATTTTCATACACGTGAGACCAAGAGTTAATGTAAAACACATGTAATGATAAAACTCACTAGAAGCTCATCTCTCTGTGGCTGCCAACTGACTAGACCATATTGCTTAAAATCAAATCCATCCATTTTGTAAGTTTCTTTTTTTTTCTACAGCTGAGATTAGTCTATCATTTAGAGAGAATCTGACACCTAGATAAAAGCAAGTACATAAAAAGGAATTGAAACTGATGCAGAAGGAAGAAAGTACAAATAGGCTGCTTTTCTGCTAGTTAAAATGACAAGGTTCAGAGCTCAGGAGATAGCAGGAGATAGCATCAGAGAAAAAATTTTTCGGTCATTTTTATCAAGTGACTTGTAGGTGAAGGAACATGGAAACATGTCAAAAATTAATCATATCTTCTAAGTTCATTGTTCTAAAAATCCTTCCTCCCTCTTTCCTGCTATTCTGTGCATTTAAGATATTCTTTACTATGAAGTTAATTTCATATTTGCTTTAAAGATAATAATATCTAACCAGTCTGCTTACTGTGTGAAAAATTTAATTACAAACCAGTCAGAAAATAATTATCAGTCAAGCCATAATTATCATGTACATTTAGTACATGGTGTACCTATTGCTTTACACTTGGTAAGTATACTAAGCAAAAGTATGCTTCTACATCTTAAGGACATCTTAAAAGAAGGATTTCTATCCATTTGTAAGCTGATCATTGGGAACTGGGGCTGTTTCTTATTGCGACCAAGAACCATAATCAAAAAAATCAAGGCAGTAAATGCTTCAAAAATACAAATGTGTTTAGTAGCTTAGAAAGGAATAATGGTGTCAAATCATACAATGGGATGGAAAGTACATTGTAAAGAAGGAAAGAAGAAAGGAAGGTAGGAGAGAGGGAAGAAGGAAGTGAGGGAAGGAGGAAAGAGTCCTGTCTTGGGCATATACTACACACTGAATAAATTCTATATTATTTTTCTATTAGGTTAAAGCATATGAAATTACTGATATCATTTTTATCTAAAAATACATAATTTTCATATAGTTCAACCCTAGTATGTTCAAGGTTATTTTTCAAAATTTGTCTTTGTATCGGACTAGTGGTGAATGAATAATGTGGCAAGGCACTCCCATCTGGACTGAGAACACTGACAGGCCAAGCCTTCTTAGATGGCCAGGTCTGTCAGGTTCAGTCTGCACAACCAGAGCCTCTTCTCTACTGGGAACCAGAAGCCTACACGTAGCTGTTTTCCACAAGGTGTTTAACTCTTCACTGCAAAGGAATGCTTTTGTTTCAGAACCCTTGCCGTCTGTATTGTGATTTGCCCAATCAGGACTTGCCATAAAATCTACATGCCATTCTCACCACCACTAATACATCTAATACCGTGGGGCTTACCAGATCATATAGGCCAGGTAGCAAAGCTACTTTTTTAAAAAAAATAAATGTATTTATTTTATTTATTTATTTTTGGCTGTGTTGGGTCTTCATTGCTGCACGTGGGCTTTCTCTAATTGCAGAGAGAAAGCCTACTCTTCATTGAGGTGCGTGGGCTTATTGCCGTGGCGTCTCTTATCGTGGATCACAGGCTCTAGGCACGTGGGCTCAGTAGTTGCGGCTCACGGGCTCTAGAGCGCAGACTCAGTAATTGTGGCTCAAGGGCTTGGTTGCTCTGCGGCATGTGGGATCTTCCCGGACCAGGGCTCGAACCCGTGTCCCCTTTATTGGCAGGCGGATTTTTAATCACTGCTCCACCAGGGAAGTCCAGCAAAGCTACTTTTACTGCAACTTAGACCTGATGCAAAGCCCTTTACTGGGCCCAGTCAAAATAGCAGCCTTTTATGTCACTTATCTAGGTCAGAGTGCATTCAAATATGTGGCTTCCAAAACCCAGTGAGGGTCACAGGGACTGGTGCTTCCTTCTTTGTGATAGGTGATGAGAGGTGTAATGATTTGTCCTCTATTTTGGACAAATGTTCCAAGATAATGCCTAATGTTGGTTGGGTCTCCTTAGCTGTGTATGGTTTATAATGTTTAAAGGGGTTCTTTAGGGTCTAGAGGAGAAAAAAGCTAATCAGTTCAGAGGACCCAAGTAACACTTAGTGAAAAAATATATTTTCTAACTTTTTATAATTAGTTCTAGAAATGCCTAAATTAACACTTAAGTAAATATGTGTATATAATTAATGTAGGCAACTATATACCCAATTATAAATTTATATATAAAATATATTGTATAACTAATTACAGTTGTGTTTAAGGTAATTGTTATATGTCTATAATTACATAAACATAGGTATTTATTTTTTTATTTTCAAATTATCTGCCTTAATCTACAAATAAATATATTTAAGCAAATAGTTACATAATTAAATACAACTGTTAAATTAAAATGAAGATCAGAAAAAATACATATTAGATTTTTTTAAGCTCCGAAAAAAATTAAGAAAAA
Source organism: Mesoplodon bidens (assembly GCF_964165515.1). Classification (NCBI taxonomy): domain Eukaryota; kingdom Metazoa; phylum Chordata; class Mammalia; order Artiodactyla; family Ziphiidae; genus Mesoplodon; species Mesoplodon bidens. Next base: position 109,770,958 of record NC_138178.1, read on the forward strand.
AGCACATAAATAGAAGCCACAGGTTCCTACTATAAAACACAAAAAAGCATGTGTGGTCCATACAAAGAATTATACACTCGTAAAAACAAATTGTATACAAAACTATTGTCTTTGACCTTTTTTTCTTTTTTTTTTTTTTTTGCCTCCTTTCTTTTTATTCCCTAATCAGCTTGTCCAGTTCTTGGGCTCTATAACAACATTCCCTGTAAGCAATAAAGAACCTCAGGTTCCCTCTATGTTCAGTGGTTTTTCACTACAATATGAAAACTTTATTACTAGTACTATTGTTCTTTATCCTCTTCTCCTTGTGCATTTCCTGTCTCTATGCTTTCCCTCTTGCACCCATTTCCTGCTGCTGTCAACACAGACCCTGAATGTTATACTTTCTCTTTGGCTACCTTTTAGACTGTTTCCTCAGCATTATGTCAAATGGCTACAAAAGCAATGATCTTCTTGGCCATGCTTTCATCAATGACTTTATTTGCCCACTTACGTTTTTGTCTTGTGGACCACCCTGGTAGATTTTTGTTTGTTATAAGCTTATTAGTTTCACTTCAGCCAGTTATGATGCTTGTTCTAAGTCACAGCCTGCTCTGTTCTGATCTGTGAATCTTTATGAACCTTTACAGTTTGCTTTCATGAAAAGGGAAAAATTTCTTTTCTTGATACCCTTGTAGTTTGAAGCAGGAAGAGATAGCTTCTGGGAGAAAGGAAGCTAGGCAGATTGCCCTTGGGGAGTTAAGTCCTCTTTCTGAATGATATTTTCCTCTATCCCTTTTAAAATGTCTTGGTGACTTCCAGGCTCATAATAGTCTTCTGTAACCACTGTGGTAGTATGCGTCTGTCCTGGATTGAGGTTGTGACTCCCTGCACATTAAAGGCAGCCTAACTACTGAGAGATATGTTCAATACTTTAAAAATTTTCCAGTTCCTGTGTCACTCCATCTTTACTTCCCAAATGTAGCCACTGCAGTATGTAAACTGATGGCTCCAAAATTCACACAAAGTTTGTTACAGTTCACAGTAAAAAGTAAAGAAATGCACTATATAAATAAAACCCTTAAAGTAAAAAATCTAGAAAAGACAAAGCAATAATGTGGCCACTGAGTAGGAAGTGGTTATCTAACCAGGTCAAATTCATAAAAGATGTATGTGTGTGTGTGTGTGTGTGTGTGTGTGTGTGTTTATGAATCAAAGAGCCTTTAATAAAAAAGAAGCAGAGCTTTGACTATGATTATGCACAATAATTCATGCAATTGTTTTGGATACTGTCTTGTAGGTATACTATAATTTTACATCTTGTGAAGGCAATTAACTTCACATCTTGTGAAGGCAATTAATACCTTACTCATATAAACATTAGTCCCTGTTTCTTTAGTTTTCATGAAGTCAACCAACAATCATTTTTGGAACACCTGCCATATTTCAGGCCCATGCTAGGTTCTAAGATTATAAAGATGTGCAATACATGATACCTGTTTCACAGAACTTCAGTCTTTCTGAGAAACTGGATACGCCTTACAACACACACTTCTGGAATACTATACTGATAGAAGTATGCACGAAGACCATTGGAGCATCCCACAAGACAGGACCAGATTTTCCTAATGAATATAGAAAAGTTCCATAGATGTTGTACACTTCCAATGTATATGTTAGGAAAATAATTTTTTCCCAAACAGTTGTGATTAAAATGCAACCATTTGGGGACTTCCCCGGTGGTGCAGTGGTTAAGAATCTGCCTGCCAATGCAGGGGACACGGGTTTGAGCCCTGGTCCGGGAAGATCCCACATGCCACAGAGCAAGTAAGCCCATGCACCACAACTACTAAGACTGCACTCTAGAGCCCACGAGCCACAACTACTGAAGCCCGAGCGCGTAAGCCCGTGCTCCGCAGTAAGAGAAGCCACCTCAATGAGAAGCCCACGCACCACATCGAAGAGTAGCCCCCACTCGCGGCAACTAAAGCCCGCGTGCAGCAACAAAGACCCAATGCAGCCAAAAAAAAAAAAAGCAACCATTTGACTATTTACATGAATTAGGCTGTTTTAAAAATAGACTAATCTTAAAAATATATATAGACTAATCTTGGTTTAATAGTGAGTTCCTAATGAAGTTAAAGTGAAGACAGAGCATCAGTGTTAGTGATGAAATATTATCCGAATGTATATTTAGGGACTATGTCTCAATGGGATTCTTTCCTCTAAAGTTTTGAAAATGCTTGTCCCTATCTGTAGAATGCTAGTAGTATTGCATTTGTAGCCATAACACAGTTGCAGAATTCCAAAAGGACTATTTTGTTCCCATTTATTATAGTAAAAAAAGGAATCCTTGCTGAATATAAAACATTGCTGTTTTGATTATGTGAACTGATTGTGTGTAATTTTGCCACTTCTTTTTATGTCATCATGTCCATTGAATCCCTTTTAAAGGAAAATCATTTTCTAGACTAAAATGTTATCATAAGAGCAGCTCTACTTTTGCTGACATGATTTTGATTAGGAAATTTAGATCTTCACTCTATATGAATACATTAGAAGAGGATTACTCTGATCGAGGCTCCACAAGAGAGCTCAAATATACCACAAATAAATAATCAAGCATCTTGTATGAATTTAAAAATAAATCATGTATCATAAAGTAAAAATGGCCAGTTTAGGCTCTGAAAGAACACAGAAAGCATTGCTAATTTGTAGCAGAGTGAATCCAGTAGCATGGGTTTTTAATTAGATAGCAGAAACAGTTAGGTGACAGGGCTGAGAACAGGTAGATCATCCAGGAATAGCAAAGTACTGAACACAGAGACAGCTGGTGCAGTACTGCCTCGGTGTCAGAGATCGATGCTGCATCCTGAAACGGGGACTGTTCAAACAGTCTGTCGCACAGCTGTTCTTACTCAGAAACAAACAGCCAGGTCTGGGAGTGGTATCACTCTGCAGGTACTATCATGACAGTAAAGTTTCTAGGAAGGACTGGGCGGCTCAGGGAGATGGAAAAAAAAATTAAGCTTTATTGGAAACACCAAAAACCATATTTAAAAATATCCTCTCCCACCTCCTTTGCTTCATCTATTGCATTATGTGTATCAATTGAATTATTTAGTTGTAACTATATTTATACCATCAGATTTGGGGTTCTTAAGAATTTGGGCTGGGGAGAAGCATCACAAAGTTGGTGCTATTGTTAATGTTGAATGTGATCACAAATAAACCTTGGGATTTTGTTTTTTTCATTGAGATCATATCAGTATGGGCAAATACATTGTTAAAAATTGTTTGAGAAGGAAGATCTTTACAATATTAACTTCTTTTCCTTCATTGATGTTTTTATTTAAGAGTTTGAAAGACATTATATTTGTTGAGACCCTCCCTCAGTAATAACTGAAACTGGTTGAATTCATTAAAGTGAGAAATAACCTGTTTAAAGAGGTTTAAAAGATAAAAAGTGGGCTTCCCTGGTGGTGCAGTGGTTGAGAGTCCACCTGCCGATGCAGGGGACACGGGTTCTTGCCCCGGTCTGGGAAGATCCCACATGCCGCGGAGCAGCTGGGCCCATGAGCCATGGCCGCTGAGCCTGCGCGTCCGGAGCCTGTGCTCCGCAATGGGAGAGGCCACAACAGTGAGAGGCCTGAGTACTGCAAAAAAATAAAAAATAAATAAATAAATAAAAAATAAAGATAAAAAGTCAGTACCTATGATATAATTAATCAAAAAAGTGTTTTAACCATAAGGGAAGAGAATGATGTTGTGAACTAGCACTCAAAGCACGTTGAGAGGACTTTAAGAGGACTTTACCTCAGTGCTCTGGACTGAAGTTTGTCCCCCCAAAATTCACATGTTGAAATCCTAACCCTCAGTGTGACTGTATTTGGAGGTACAGCCTTTAGGAAGTGCTTAACATTAAATGAGGTCATAAGAGTGGGGACCTAATCCAGTAAGACTGGTTGCCTGATAAGAGGAGGAATAGAGGGATCACTCCCTCTCCTTCAGTGGGCACACAAAGAAGAGGTCATATGAGTACAAAAGGAGGTGGCTGCCACCTACAAGTCAGAAAGGGAGACCTCACAGGGAATTGAACCCTGCCAGACCTTGATCATGGACTTCCCAGCATTCAGACTGTGAGGAAATGAATTTCTATTGCTTATGCCTCCCAGGTTTTGATAATCTGCTATGGCAGCCAAAGCTGATTAATATACCCAGAAAGACGTGAAAGCTCCCTGCAAATCTACTGGTGAGTCACAAGGACTGGGAAATGAGTAGGTGAGAACTGCTTCTACGTGCTCCTGAACTGGCAATGGGGCCTGAACCATCCAGCAGAGGTTGTCACAAACCCCTGACGCTTTCCATGGCCATTCCCATTGACGGTTTTGGATTTTGTTTGTTTGGTTTTGTTTCTTTTGTTTTGTTTTGTTTTCTTATGTGTTTGTGAGGAGGAGAGAGCTATTTGTTTGGTTTTCATTTATTTGTTTGTGTATATAAAAACAGAAGCACTTCAGTTGGGTAAATTATTGACATTTCAGCCATTTTGCTTTGCAAAACTATCTTGATGAAATAGAGAAGAAAATCATAATCTTTAACACATCTGAAAAATAACTAATCTTTCATTGAGTATCTTCTATCAATGACTTTGAGGATTCTTAGTAATTTTTATGTAAAAACCAGCCAACCTCCATTGGGAAATAAGTCTATTACTTTATCAAATCACCTTTTAATTGCTTGCTTTGTTGAAGTGGCAGACGCTTAAAAGTGTTGTCCTTAATAACCTTTGACCAAAGACGGTATAGGGCAACGATCCATGAGTGAGATTCTAGTCAAAATCAATACAAACATGAAAAGCAGTTTATGTTTGCATTCACTGCCCTACCAGTTTGGCTTCTTAACCTTTTCATCCTTACTCATATTGGTTTTCCATATTTGCATGTATTCCAAATACTATCACATTCATTCAAAAAATGTAATAAGCACTGGCTGGATATTGGAAAAGCATTAGACAAGCCATTTTGCTTGCACTGGCTGGATATTGGAAAAGCAAAGCTAGACAAGCCATTTTGCTTGCACTGGCTGGATATTGGAAAAGCAAAACTAGACAAGCCATTTTGCTTGCACTGGCTGGATATTGGAAAAGCAAAACTAGGCAAGCCGTTTTGCTTGCTTGCAGATAACTAAAAAATTTAAGTGGGCAGACAATTATGTAGGTAACTAAAATTATAGTACAATAAACATTACAATGGGAGCATGAATACAGTCGACACTATGGGATTACAAAGGAGGAAGGAAGTCTAAAAAGTCGATGGAAGAAATATTTCCTGTTGGCCTTGAGTGATGGGTTGTAATTTTCCATAAAAGTAGAGGAGGAACCACAGATATGATTCCTTTGGTCAGGACAGTATTAAAATATAAATTTTAATTTGCATGCTTTTGCAAGGAAAGGGCATATGTTCTCCAATTCACACAATTTCCTTCCCTGCTTTGCCAGATGCCTAAAAATACTTAAATTTGCAACTTCCAAGATAGAATAAGCAAAATTGTGGCACTGGGAGGATGGAGAGTGCCTACCTAGCACTTTCTGGGAACTGTAATTACTTTAATATAGTATAGCATCAATTACATAGAGTAGATTGGTATAATATGATGTTAATTGCTAACATTTATTGAGTGGTTACCATGTACTACTTCCAAGTACTTAACATGTATTCATTCCATTGCTCTTTACAACAATCCTATGCAAAGCTAGGATTATTATCATTGTTTTGTTTTGTTTTAATTTTTTATGTTGTGTTAGTTTCAGGTGTACAGCAAAGTGATTCAATTATACGTATACATGTATCTATTCTTTTTCAAATTCTTATCCCATTTAGGTTATTACAGAATATTGAGCAGAGTTCCCTGTGCTATACAGTAGGTCCTTATTTTGGAAGAGGAAACTGAGACAGAGAAAGAGACAGGTTTGGTATCTCGCCCAAAGTCATGCAACAGGTAAGCAGTAGAGTCAAGATTTGAAGACAAACAGTCCAGAGTGTGAGTTCCCAAACACAATACATGTGCAATAAAGGTAGGATGAGGGAGAGGGAATGGCTTTGAATCTCTCCAAGGAATTAGTACTTTATTCTGTAGTAAGAGGGAGTCATTGAAGGTTTTTAAGAAGAGAATGACTGCTCAAGTTTGTGTTTTAAAAAGATGACATGGAGGACGCATGGGAGAATAGTGTGACTTTAGTCAAGGGGAATGATCAGAAAACAATAGTGAAAATCCAGATAGAAAGAAAATGAGAGAGTGAACCAGGGCAATGACATCAGGGATACAAGGATCTTTTCAGAGATGGAATTCACAGGCTGTCCCAGTTTCCTCCCCAGGCACCCTCACCCCCATCTCAGTCAACCAGAATTTTGATGGCTATGCCTGTCTCCCCTACTGAAAAATACTGGCTGTGTCACTTCTTTCAACACCCCCCCTTCTGGGCTCAGACCCATTTTTGTTATTTTTTTTTGTGGTACGCGGGCCTCTCACTGTTGTGGCCTCTCCCGCTGCGGAGCACAGGCTCCAGACGCTCAGGCTCCGGACGCGCAGGCTCAGCGGCCATGGCTCACGCAACCAGCCGCTCTGCGGCATGTGGGATCCTCCCGAACCGGGCCACGAACCCGCATTCCCTGCATTGGCAGGCGGACTCTCAACCACTGCGCCACCAGGGAAGCCCTGGGCTCAGACCCTTTGTACCATTCAAGATGGCAGCTAAAGAATCTGTTACTTTAATACATGTTAACACATTAGTTAACCTAAAAGGAGCAACTTCAGCCTCAATTCCCTCTCCAAATAGCAATGCCTATGAGAGAGGTGAGTTTAAGGTAGAATAACTCTGAACTCAGATATAAAACAAGAGTTAGTAATCTGAAGAATAGGTAGAATTTAACAAAATGATCAGGTTATACCATGCAAATTAACCATCATTTTTATAAATTTATCTGTAGAGTCTTAGTCTGTACACACATAATTTCAAAAATTAATTCTTGGTTCAGAAGAGATCCTGAAATCATATATTAATTTTGTTCATTAGCCTTTCTTCATTTTTATGTTTTAAATGTTTCATACATAATATGAGTGTATTTTTATGTAAATTCTAAAAGATAACAGCAAATAAACATCTGTGTTCACAACCCAGGTCCCAGATTTTTAAAACAGAACATTATTTATTCACTCCTATGTATTCATTATTTATCCTTTCATCTGATTCCAAGCTTGGCAAACTAAACTGGTGGTACTCTATGGCTGAGAAAAATTTTTGTGTCTGGGAACACCCCTGATAGACCCATCAATGGTTTATTTGCATAAAGGACCAAGGAACTTACTGGAAAAGAACTCATTTTCAGGATCATTTTTTATCCACTCTAATCTTCCCTATAACTGTCCTAGGGCCTGTTTGTTCTCATGGCTGGGGAGTGAAAAGTGTGAAGTGATGAGAAGGGCTTTCAATTTCCATTAGCAACTTTTGGCTGTCTGCAGATATCTTGAAACTTTATTTCAGATACCAATACTGTTCAACCTAGAACCTCATTTACACATGAAAAGAGATAACCAAGAATTGGCAGATATTTGAGGAAAACCACCAGCAAGAGAGAAACTAAAGTCAACACAGTCAACACAGAAAAGAACTAAACCCCACACCAAGTGAAACAGGGCTATTAGAGGAAACAACGGGTAACTCTAAAATAATCTAAGTAATGTTTCTGAGAGAGACTGAAGAGGATAACACATTTATGTTTTAAATCAAGATGTAATTGCTTTCACAATATTACAAACAATTCTGGGAGTGGTAGACAGAAGATAACAAAATACAAAAACTACTCCTAAAAAAAAAAAAAAAAAAAAAAAAAGGGCCAAACCTTTAAGGAACAGACTATTACTATGTTGCATGAATTCTTACAGAATACCAAAAAAACATATAAACCTTCCAAACTCATTCAATGAGATGCTGTGACCTTAATATCAAAACTAAAAAAGGTAAACACAAAAAAAGACAATCTCTAGGCCTTTACTGTTACAAACATTTATAAACAAAGTACTAGCAAATTACAAAAACATTATATAAAAGAATAATACGTTATGAAGTAGGTTTTATCACCCAAACTCAAGAATGCTTCAATCTCTGGAAAACTATTAATGTAGTATTTACAAGTTGGAGAATAAAAACCACATAATCATCATAATAGATATAGAAAGTTATTTCATTAAATTCAGCACTAAGTTCTGATTTGAAAATTAATAAATTGGAAATAGAAGGAATCTTCCTTGGTAATGGGTTGTTTACAAAATAACTATCGAAAACTTAAACAAAATGGAAAAATTAAAGATAATTTCATTTCAGTCAGGAACTAGTCAAGAATGCTCATTATCACAGCTACAATGTAGTGACAGGAATGGTCAACTTCAGCTGCAAAGAGGTATGTGTTGTCTATAGAGAATTGTAAAACAGTAGCAAAACCAACTACTACAGTTTGTTTTTTTTACCATCATGTGCCAGCAATTCTAAGCATGTCAATAATAAAATATTTCTCTCTGAAAAAAAAAATTGTTGGTCTAAGATCTAAAACTATAGCCTCAGTGACTATTGTTTGTTAACATACGTATGTATGTATATTACACGCATTACTATGCATGTGTGTGTGTGTGCGTATATATATATATATACAAATTAGCAGATTTTATTATTTGTCCTTTAATAACTTGTAATATATCTGGAAGTCAATATGGAAAATTCCTAGTTATACAGTCAGCACTGACACCGGGCTAAGTTACATGGATTTGTACTGAGAGAAAGTTCCTAAGAGTTCAGAACTATTCAAGGTTGCTTCAGGCACTGTTTGTATCTTGTACCCCTATGGCACTACATATTCCTGCCTTGAAACAGTAGGTTTAAAACCCAAAAATGATATCAAAGTGATTATAAAGATGAAGAAACTGAACTGGATTCACTTCAGTTCTGCCACTGTATGAAATGCCAGGAGAAAGACAAAAGACATTGGGCTTGACTACCTCCATCATTTTCCCCAAGAACCAGACGCTCATTCTAAAGCAATGGGTCAAATAGTGGCAATGTTTGCTACTATTCAGCCATTGCCTCTGATTTTTGCAGAAGAAAAAAACATTTCTTTCAACCAAATGCAATAGAAACTTATGATGACTTTCTGATGAAGATATTTTAATGGAAAATTTTTATACACAACAATATTTGGAAGCTGATAGAACTGATCCCCAAGAAACATAGACATGGACAGTATTATAATTTCTGGACTGTATTAAGAAATGGAATCTTTATGAATCACTGAAAATTTTATCTTTATGTTTAAGACTTTTCCTATTTGTATATCTGCTGCTTCATGTGAAAAAAAACCCTAAAATTAAAACTAATAGAAATATTGTGTCTACTATGAGCAAAGATGGATTAACAAACCTAGCTATACTATTAATCATGAACAACCAAGATTAATTTTTCCAAAGTTTAATTGACAAATTTGCAGAAGTTAAGGCTTGAAAAGAAAAATTGTAAGGTTATTATATACAGATATAAATTCCTCTCTTTTCAAAAAATACATTAATGTAATTGAAAAGTATTAACCCATAGCTTTTTTCTTTTTAGGTACTGTAATACCTGTATTCTTTTTAATATTAACTTTAACTGGCATGTATATAAAATTTTAATTTAAAAATCTCTAATCTGTCTGCATTTCTATTCTGGCTATTATTATTACTTGTTTCTTTTCATGATTATTACTGGAAATAATTTTGTCATATAGAGGACAGAGTACCAAAAAATGATCTATTCTAGATGTCAAATACATGAGGTACGCTACTATGTCTACCTAGAAAATATAACACTGTCAATAGAAAACTGTCTCAGAAATTATGAGATTTGGCAATGTGGGACAATATTAGCTTTCCCACCCTAGCAATGATAAAACTCTAAAATACCAAAAAAATTAATAAACACTAAACTATAAAACAATTAAATGACATAAAATGAAATGAATGAGTATATAGGATGGGAAGATTCAATATTTTAAAATCTAAATCTCTCCACCTTGAATTAACTGAAAATCAGGTTAACAATCATACAGTCAGGGGCTTCCCTGGTGGCATAGTGGTTGAGAATCTGCCTGCCAATGTAGGGGACATGGGTTCGAGCCCTGGTCTGGGAGGATCCCACATGCAGCGGAGCAACTGGGCCCGTGAGCCACAACTACTGAGCCTGTGCGCCTGGAGCCTGTGCTCCGCAACAAGAGAGGCCACAACAGTGAGAGACCCGTGCACCGCAATGAAGAGTGGCCCCCGCTCACTGCAACTAGAGAAAGCCCTTGCACAGCAACGAAGACCCAACACAGCCAAAAATAAATAAATAAATATATTTATTAAAAAAAAAAACAATCATACAGTCAGAACTGGAAATGACCTTAAAGTTCTATTGAATCCATTGAATTTACAGGCAAAACTAGCACATTCTACGTAGTAATACCTTATGCCCACTCTGAGGTAGAAGATAAACAGGCTACAGCTCTGGTTTCCCCATCAATGTGACGTGGGAGCTTTCATATCATAGAAACACTAAGATGCAACCTTCCAGGAGAATGAAAATGCCTACATCAATTTGAACACAATTTTAGCAGTTCTCCCACCACTGTGATCCTCAGTTTGAAACACCAGTGAAATCATACCAGGATAAAATCAGAGACACACTCCACTAAACATTCATGAGCACTCAAGACTTTGTCTTCTGAACAAGCTGCGTGAACGTAACTTACCAATTAAGGACTGTTTTGTTTGTTTTGTTTTGTTTTGTTCTGTTTTTGGCTACACCACACGGATTGTGGGATCTTAGTTCCTGGGCCAGGGACTGAACCCAGGGCCCTTGGCAGTGAAAGCACAAGAGTCCTAACCACTGGACCGCCAGGAAATTCCCTAAAGACTGTTTTGAAACAGCATTATTCTTTGAAACTTCTATTGATACTGACCTAAGAATTTTTAATTATTAATGACACTGTTCCCTGGCAACATATATATATCATAACCTCTCTAGATTTGTAGCCCAAAGAAAAGAAACCATTTGTAAAGAAATACATTCTGTGACCTGGTAACCTCTGGTTCAGTAAATTAAAATCTTGAAATTTCCTATTCTTAGTTGGGAGCAGTCACTATTACCTTCTAACCATACTTACAACATTTAATCATAGGGTATAAAAGAAAATTTCTAAATTTAAAATGAACATTTTCATATCACATAAAATTTTTATAAAGACAAAGTATTAATTCCCAGACATTTTGTAGGAGATTAATAAGAAAATTTTTGCAATGTACACCGAAGACTTTGTACACATCACATACTTTCTGCTCTGGAATCTCTCATCTTACCCAAATATCTGAGATCCCATCCCAGTGTCTAAGACCTGATGTTACCATTTTCTTCCTCAGGACCTACCTCGTGACATAAAATCACTTCTCTATCTTACAGTTCCTTTCTGAATTTTTAAACTCCGTCTTCCATCTTCAGAGTGCTGCAAAATTCTACTCTGCTTACAAAATCTGTGGGTCCTGCTTTCTCTATTTCTTTCTTTTTTTTTTAAGTTAATTTATTTATTTTTGGCTGCATTGGGTCTTCATTGCTGCGCGCGGGCTTTCTCTAGTTGCGGCAAACGGGGGCTACTCTTCTTTGCAGTGCTCAGGCTTCTCATTGTGGTGGCTTCTCTTGCTGTGGAGCACGGGCTCTAGGCGCACGGGCTTCAGGAGTTGTGGCGCACGGGCTCAGTAGTTGTGGCGCATAGGCTCAGTAGTTGTGGTGCACAGGCTTAGTCGCTCCGCGGCATGTGGGATCCTCCCAGACCAGGGCTCGAACCTGTGTCCCCTGCATTGGCAGGCGGATTCTTAACCACTGTGCCACAAGGGAAGCCCTCTATTTCTAAACTCATGCTCATTTAGCACTGACCATGTTTCTCCCCATTTTTTCTCATCTGACTCTAGCCATACAGGAGAGTTGCACTCACCCCATTCTTATCTGTTGGTCTAGAATGTGCAACTCATAGTATATAATAAAAAACATGGAGTCATAATAATTCCCATATGCCCTGCTAGTCACTCTTCCCAAGCCAATAACAAAGCAGGCAGCTTAGTTAATATAATATTTAGACTAGCAGTGAAAAGAGAGATCTTTCTCCCTCTTGTACTCTGAATAAATAAATTAGTCTGACCAAATGAAGAAATGTGGTGTAACATGATTTATTTGGGTCAGAGCTGACACTGGTAAGACAAAGCCTCCTTATCTGCTTATAGAAACTGAAGCAGAGGTCAACAACCACATCCTCTGATTCGTATGCCCCGCATGAACACCATGGGGAAGAACTTGAACCCGGTCTTCAATAGGAGTCCAAACATATACTAATATGTCTTATAGACAAAAAGGGAGTAAAAATAGAAGCCAGACTACACAGAGAAACAAACGTTCTCGTAAGAGAACACCTAAGAGAAGCATCAGGAGTCAGGTTTAAACCTAGCTTTGCCAAGCAAATACAAGCACCCCATCCAGGGGACAGAGTTCCAGAAATAGAGTGTTGGTTCAGGAAAGCTGAAAACTCAGTGTCACTCAGGACCTGGTCTCATTTCGATGGGACCACCACCACTAACAATCTGGACACTAGAAAGGAAGGTATTTCCTCGCTGGATGGAAAGAAATTTTATTCCCCAAGTGGAGACTGCTAGAAACTATCCCAAGAGGCTTCTGAGACACTGTGAAATGTAGTAGATGAGCACACGTGCGTCATCCCTACCAAAGGGACAGGGACCTGGAGGCACATTAGGAACAAAAACAAAGGTGCAGCTGCAGTAGAGAGAAGCAGAGGCAGAAACTAGGGCTGTAGTTTTGAGCACACTCGCCTCCTTTGGAAGCACCTGCAGATCCCGCACGTAGGAGAGTGGGGAGGCACTGTTCTATCTGGGAGGTGAAGTCTGTTGACCCACTGTGCCCAGGAATCAGTAACTAAAGTGCTCTTACTGAGGACCCCTTAACTGGGGGATCTAGGGTAATGGCAGGAAGTAATAGCTAAGTGCAAATCAAGGGGCCACACAGACTAGAGAAAAGCAAAATAATTTGCCCCACAAAATACTTTTTTGGAAAGAAGTAAACTATTTTTCAACAAACATGAAAATTCAAAGTAACCAAATGAGGGCTTTTATTGGCAGGATGAGAAATTTAAGGTCGAGAATGGACAGGGAGTGAGGGTGGGCATCAGGTAAACCCACCAATCAGAGATCCCTTTCTATTGAAAAGTAGCATTCAAAAGTGCAAATTACACGTGAGCTAAATCTATTCACACTTCAGTAAACATTAAAATATCCAAACTGATAGAGTGATGGAGGAAGAAGAGTCTGGAGTGTTAATTCTGGAGAAAGGAGTCCTTCATTTGAGGAAACTGGCAGCACACAGAGGTCAAGGGAGAGGTAATACATTCCCAGTTGACAGAACAGAGGCAACATGGGACTTGAAGAAAGATAAAGATTTTTGGTGAAGGCTTCTAAAGCAAACTTAAAGCCCCCATAAACTACAGTGCCTGGATTTCTACATAAAACTGCTTCTATGAAAGATCATTTTGATGTAGCAATTGACTTTCTGCTAAAGGTTGCTAATGATAAGAATTAGAGCAAGAATCACATTAGACAGATATAGTGTGTATAAATAAATCAACAAACAATTTTAACACATGTATTCGAGGTCCCATTATTTTTATATGGGGCCATTTCCCCACAAAGACCAGTATCATTTTTTTTTTTTTTGTGGTACGCAGGCCTGCTCATTGTTTTGGCCTCTCCCATTGCGGAGCACAGGCTCCGGACGCACAGGCTCAGCGGCCATGGCTCACGGACCCAGCCGCTCCGTGGCATGTGGGATCTTCCTGGACCGGGGCACGAACCCGTGTCCCCTGAATCGGCAGGCGGACCCTCAACCACTGTGCCACCAGGGAAGCCCAAGACCAGTATCATTTTATCTTTGTCTTTTAGGTATATTATATAAATTCCATTTAAGTTGAAATAAATTGTATATAGCTGTTCATGAAGGAATTAATTCCCTTTGAATAAACTATTTGTCCTCTTTTAAAGGAAAACAAAAGATGCAGAGATGTAGATATAGGAATCCCTAATTCAAGAAAGTAAACCAAATTTTTTTTTGGTTCATTAGTGTTACTTTTTTGTCAGCTTTCAGTATCTTTACACCTTCCGTAATGCTCAGTTCTATTCATGTACACTCTATTGTTCGCCTTGTTTCAACTACTGGCAAAATCACAAAACAGAAGACAAAGGAAGTCATAATATTCTATCAGTTCAAATCAAAGGACCACGCATTTAGGAAGGATTCAAGATTGCTTTTGCAAGATGATCCTGGAACACAAAAACATGATGAATATATCAAAAATATTTCTCACATACGGCCTACCATAAAAAGATTGTTTGAATTAAACATCATTATTGCTCTGTTGTCAGCATGTTAGAATATAGAGATAAGCCACACACATGCCTAAGCTCTGTCATGATCCATAAATTACTGTTATATTTGCTATTGCTGTTTTTTCTTATTGTTTAATATTTTCCAGTGCACAATAACACAGACCTTGGATCCTATTTTTGACAGAATTCATTTTTCTTCAACTTGTAAGAGACAAATTCTGAGTGATCCTTTGAACCCCTCAAATGTTTCAAAATGCATGCTGATGAATTATACTGTCAAGGACAGGGGCTGTCACTGACATGGTATTTTGTCATATAAATGTGAGCAAGGTTAAGGATCTTTGCTATTATTTAAAGGGCTTATTGTGATAGAAATACTGGCTTCATTTCACAAAACTATGCATCAATTTTTCAATAATTTAGGATTGACCTACCTAGTTTGTAGATCATAAAAATTTTAGAGATATAAAGAATCTCAAAATTATCTTATTGAAACCCTTCCTATTTTCTATGAGGAATCAGGTTGGCCCAAAGTTTAAAAGGCTTGCCCAAGGTCATGCAACCAAAAAACAGGCTGGGGGACCTAGAATCTGCTTTTTTGCTCCATTCCTAAGTTCCTTCTACTGTGTGTGACATCTCATTTTGTGGCCAGCTATACTTATCAGAAAATTTACTATAAGAAGAGCAAGAAACTCAATGCTGATCCTTACTCTAGTTTCAATAGAAAATATTAATTGGCTTTGGACATAATCTATGATTTGGTTTATTGGTTCTCATTAAACTCCTATTAGAATTTGTATATTTTAAAATTTCACTAACTCCTAAGTGAACATGAATGGAAGGATTCAGACCGTAGACTTTCAAAATGTGTCAGAAAAAAACGTGCAAATTAGAGGATCCAGGCATAAGGTGTATACGTGGTCATGCTGTTGACAGTTACATGGTCAGATCACTGTGCTCCAGCTTTTAAATCAAGTGTTTCCATGTGCCATAAGATAGCAGGAAAATGTGATCCTATGATCTGCCATCCATCTGGAAGTTTTATCTGATAGAAACAAAAAGTTAAATCCTGAGAAAATAATTAATATACATTTTTCCCACAAAGCTTACTGTGTTAGCTAAGGTCTGCTCCAAACAGAAACACCTGAAAACCATGACTGAGTCTACACAGACTAAACAAAAAAGAAACATTAATTTGATTGCTGTGAATAGCCACACTTAAGAATTTTGACTGAAACAAAGTTAGGTATGCAAGGTAAACTATTTGGGTAACCATTTAACCAAGTGACAGAAGCAGAAATTAATAGTAAAAGAAGAAATATTTTGTTAAAAATAAATACTGGAATTAAAAAAGAAACATCCTGCCCCAACATTCATTGCAGCACTATTTACAATAGCCAATATATGGAAGCAACCTAAATGTCCATCGACAGAGGAATGGATAAAGATGTGGTACATATACACAATGGAATATTGCTCAGCCATAAAAAAGAATGAAATAATGCCACTTGCACCAATATGGATGGACCTAGAGATCATCATACTAAGCAAAGTAAGTCAGACAGAGAAAGACAAATATCAAATGATATCACCCATATGTGGAATCTAAATAAAAAAAAAAAAAGAAACAAGTGAACTTATTTGCAAAACAGAAATGGACTTACAGATATTGAAAACAAACTTATGGTTACCAAAGGGGAAATGTGGTAGGAAGGGATAAATCAGAAGCCTAGGATGAACACTTACACACATACCACTATATATATTAGGTAAGGTAGATAACCAATAAGGACCTACTGCATAGCACAGGGAACTCTACTCAGTATTCTGTGATAACCTATGTGAGAAAAGAATATAAAAGAGAATGAATATATGTACATGTATAACTGAATCACTTTGCTGTACACCTGAAACATTGTAAATCATCTATACTCCAAAAAAATAAAATAAAGTAAAAAAAAAAGAAATTGGGGCAATCATCCCAGAATGGAATTTGGAAATATTACTCATGGGCCTTTAAAATGGTTTTTTTATCCAAGTAATTCACTTTCAGATTAATATGCTAAATAAAATATCATGGATAAGCAATAAAACAAACATCCTGAATATGAGACTGTGAGCTTCAGATTTCTACTCAGAAGAGGAAGAAATATGTGTTATTATAAATTTTCCTCCATATATTAGATTACAAAGAGGTAGAAATCTATTCAGTAACTATAGAGCAACTACTATGTTCAAGACACTGTTTTAGGCAATGGGCAGGTTTTTGGCAGAAAATAAAAGACAAGATCCCTGTTCTCAGGCAGGTTAGCATTCTACTAAAGGAAGGCAGCATATAAAAGTGAAGAAATTCATGGAATGATATTCCTATTCTTTTGTTCTCCAAGTGTCAGGTTTCCATTTCTAAACCAAAAGAGAATGAGACAAGTAAAGAGTGAAAAAAATCTACATCTCTTTTCATATTTGATTTTTTTTCCTGCCAGAAAATTATCCATTGATTGTCTACAATATCTTGATTTCATCTCCCTAAATATGAATACCGATTTAGGCACATTAAATGTTTTTCATATGAATGAAACAATTTTATACTTAATTAAACAAACATGGAGGGGCGGAGTCAAGATGGCAGAGTAGGAGTACGTGGAGTTTGCATCTCCTCACAACCAGGGCACCTACCAGGCACTGGTGGGGGACCTTGGACACCTAAGGGGATGGGAGGAAATCCCAAGCAACCAGGTAGGACATGGGGGGAGGGAGGGGGAAGGAGAAGCGGAGGCCAAACGGGACCAGTGCCCCTGAGGGGCAGCTGGGGGAAGAGAGGGTTCCCATGCCCAGAGGGGCCCACACACAGTGAGGTGATCAATGGGAACAAAGAGAGACCCTCGTGGGATAGGAGGATCAGAAGGAAAAGCCAGCATTTCCCCTGCCCACTCTGACCCCCAGGAACCTGCTGAGGTCTCAGGCTTGATACTCCACACTCCGAGGCCCTGTCCAGCTGTCGTGAGCCTAGGCACCACCCTCACCTAAACCCCGACTCCACCTGAGCACTGCCCCCACAGCCAAGGCCTTTTTCAGTTTTGTTTTGTTTTTTTTGCTGTTGTGGTTCTCTTTCACCTTGTTTTGGTTGTATCATTTATCTTTTTACTTTTTAAAATAAATTTTCTAATAAATTTTTTTCTAATTTTATTTTATTTTTTATTCTTTGTTATTGTTCTGCTCCTTTTTGTTTGTTCTCCCCCCACCCTTTGTTTTTGCTGTTGCGGTTCTGTTTTACTTTGCTTTTCTTTCACTTATATTTTTAATTTTTCTAAGAAATTTTTTATTTTTCTAATTTTATTTATTTTTTATTCTTTGTTATTGTTCAACCTTTTTTTTTTTTTCCCATGCCACGTGGCTTGTGGAATTTTGGCTCCCAGGCCAGGGGTTGGGCCTGAGCTCCTGTGGTGGGAGTGCTGAGCCCCAACCACTGGACTAACAGAGAACCTCAGACCCCAGAGAATATTAATAGGAGTGAGGTCTCCTAGAAGTCCTCATCTCAGCATCAAGACCTGGCTCTACCTTACTGCCTACAAACTCCAGTGCTAGAAGCCTCAGGCCAAACAACCAATAAGACAGGAACACAGTGCCACCCATCAAAAACAAAATGAGATGACAAAAAAATATGTTACAGATGATGGAGCAAGGTAAAAACCTGTAAGACCAAATAAATGAAGAGTAAATAGGCAACCTACCTAAAAAAGAATTCAAAGTAATGGTAGTAATGATGATCCAAAATCTCAGAAATAGAATGGAGGCACAGATCAAGAAAATACAAGAAATGTTTAACAAAGATCTAGAAGAACTAAAAGAACAAACAAACAGAGATGAGCAACACAATAACTGAAATGAAAAATGCTCTAGAAGGAATAAGTGACCTGGAAGATAAAATAGTGGAAATAACTGCTGAGGAGCAGAATAAAGAAAAAAGAATGAAAAGAATTGAGGACAGACTCAGAGACCTCTGGGACAACATTGAATGCACCAACATTCAAATTATAGGGGTCCCAGAAGAAGAAGAGAAAAAGAAAGGGTCTGAGAAAATATGTGAAGAGATTATAGTCGAAAAATTCCTTGACATGGGAAAGGAAATAGCCACCCAAGTCCAGGAAGTGGAGAGAGTCCCATACAGAATAAACCCTAGGAGAAACACACCATGACACAGATTAATCAAACTACAAAAATTAAATTCAAAGAAAAAATATTAAAAGCAGCAAGGGAAAAGCAACAAATAACATGCAAGGGAATCCCCATAAGGTTATCAGCTGTTTTTTCAGCAGAAACTCTGCAGGCTGGAAGGGAGTAGCAAGATATATTTAAAGGGATGAAAGGGGAAAACCTACAACCAAGATTACTCTACCCAGCAAGGACCTCATTCAGATTTGACAGAGAAATCAAAAGCTTTACAGACAAGCAAAAGCTAAGAGAATTCAGCAACAGCAAACCAGCTTTACAACAAATGCTAAAGGAACTTCTCTAGGCGGGAAACACAGAGAAGAAAAAGACCCACAAAACAAACCCAAAACAATTAAGAAAATGGTAATAGGAACATACATGATAATTACCTTGAATATAAATAGATTAAATGCTCTAACCAAAAGACATAGACTGGCTGAATGGATACAAAAAAAAAAAAGACTTGTATATATGCTGTCCACAAGAGAACCATTTCAGACCGAGGGACACATACAGACTGAAAGTGAAGGGATGGAAAAATATATTCAATGCAAATGGAAATCAAAATAAGCTGGAGTAGCAATACTCATATCAGATAAAATAGACTTTAAACTAAAGACTGTTACAAGAGATAAGGAAGGACAATACATATTGATCAAGGGACGAATCCAAGAAGAAGATATAACAATTTAAAATATTTATGCACCCAACATAGAAGCACCTCAATACATAAGGTGAATGCTAACAGCCATAAAAGGGAAAATTGACAGTAACACAGTAATAGTGGGGGATTTTAACACCCCACTTATACCAATGGACAGATCATCCAGGAATAAAATAAATAAGGAAACACAAGCTTTAAATAACACAATAGACCAAATAGATTTAATTGCTATTTATAGGACATTCCACCTGAAAGTGACAGAATACACTTTCTTCTCAAGTGCACACAGAACATTCTCCAAGATAGATCACATCTTGTGTCACAAGTCAAGCCTCCGAAAATTTAAGAAAACTGAAATTGTATCAAGCAACTTTTCCGACCACAACTCTATGAGATTAGAAATAAATTATAGGGAAAAAAACTGCAAAAAACACAAATACATGGAGGCTAAACAGTGCACTGCTAAATAACCAACAGATCACTGAAGAAATCAAAGAGGAAATTTAAAAATACATAGAAATCAATGACAAAGAAAACACAACAACCCAAAACCTATAGGATGCAGCAAAAGCAGCTCTAAGAGGGAAATTTATAGCAATTCAATCTCACCTTAAGAAACAAGAAACATGTCAAATAAACAATCTAACCTTACACTTAAAGCACCTAGAGAAAGAAGGACAAAGAAAATCCAAAGTTAGTTGAAGGAAAGAAATCATAAGGGTCCAAGCAAAAATAAATGAAACAGAAATGAAGAAAACAATAGCAAAGGTCAATAAAACTAAAAGTTGGTTCTTTGAAAAGATAAACAAAATTGATAAACCTTTAGCCAGACTCATCAAGAAAAAAAGGGAGAGGACTCAAATCAATAAAAATAGAAATAAAAAAGGAGAAATCACAATTGACACTGCAGAAATACAAAGCATCCTAAGAGACTACTACAAGCAAATCTATGCCAATAAAATGGACAACCATGAAGAAATGGACAATTTCTTGGAAAGGTACAATTTTCCAAGACTGAACTAGGATGAATTAGAAAATATAAACAGACCTATCATAAACAATGAAATTGAAACCATAATTTTAAATCTTCCAATAAACAAAAGTTCAGGACCAGATGGCTTCACAGGTGAATTCTATCAAACATTTAGAGAAGAGCTAACACCTATCCTTCTCAAACTCTTCCAAAAAACTGCAGAGGAAGGAACACTCCCAAACTCGTTCTACAAGGCTGACATGACCCTGATACCAAAACCAGACAAAGATATCACAGAAAAAGAAAATTACAGACCAATATCACTGCTGAACATAGATGTAAAAATCCTGAACAAAATACTAGCAAACAGAATCAACACAATAAAAGGATCATACACAATGATCAAGTGGGATTTATCCCATAAATGCAAGGATTCTTCAATATAGGCAAATCAATCAATGTGATGCACCATACTAACAAATTAAAGAATAAAAATCATTTGATTATCTCAATAGATGCAGAAAAACTTTTGACAAAATTCAACACCCATTTACAATAAAATCTCTCAAGAAAATGGGCAGAGAGGGATCCTACCTCAACATAATAAAGGCCATATACAACAAACCCACAGCAAACTTTATTCTCAGTGATGAAAAACTGAAAGCATTTCCTCTAAGATCAGGAACAAGACAAGGATGTCCACTCTCGCCACTATTATTCAACATAGTTTTGGAAGTCCTAGCCATGGCAATCAGAGAAGAAAAATAAATAAATGGAATACAGATTGGAAAAGAAGTAAAACTGTCACTGTTTGTAGATGACATGACAGTATACATAGATAATCCTAAAGATGCCACCAGAAAACTACTAGAGCTAATCGATGAATTTGGTAAAGTTTCAGGATACAAAATTAATACACAGAAATCTGTTGCATTCCTATAAACTAACAATGAAAGATCAGAAAGAGAAATTAAGGAAACAATCCCATTTACCATAGCAACGAAAAGAATAAAATACTAGATATAAACCTACCTAAGGAGGTAAAATACCTGTACACATAAAACTGTAGGACACTGATGAAAGAAATCAAAGACAACACTAACAGATGGAGAGATATACCATGTTCTTGGATTGGAAGAATCAATATTGTGAAAATGACTATACTACTCAAAGCAATCTACAGATTCAATGCAATCCCTATCAAATTACTAATGGCATTTTTCACAGAGCTAGAACAAAAAATTTTACAATTTGTATGGAAACAGAAAAGACCTCAAATAGTCAAAGCAATCTTGAGAAAGAAAAATGCAGCTGGAGGAATCAGGCTCCCCAACTTCAGACTATACTACGAAGCTGCAGTAATCAAGATATTATGGCACTGGCACAAAAACAGAAATATAGATCAATGGTACAGGATAGAAAGCCTGGAGATTAACCCACACACACCTATGGTCACCTAATCTATGACAAAGGAGGCAAGAATATACAATGGAGAAAAGACAGCCTCTTCAATAAGTGGTGCTGGGAACACTGGACAGCTACATGTAAAGGAGTGAAATTAAAATACTCCATAACACCATATGTAAAAATAAACTCAAAATTGATTAAAGACCTAAATGTAAGACCGGATACTATAAAACTCTTAGAGGAAAACATAGGAAGAACACTCTTTGACATAAATCAGAGCAAGACCTTTTTTGACCCACCTCCTAGAGCAATGAAAATAAAAACAAAAATTTAAAAATGGGACCTAATTAAACCTAAAAACTTTTGCACAGCAAAGGAAACCATAAACAAGATGAAAAGACAACCCTCAGAATGGGAGAAAGTATTTGCAAATGAAGCAACAGACAAAGGATTAATCTCCAAAATATACAAAAAGCTCATGCAGCTCAATATCAAAAAAACAAACAACCTAATCAAAAAATGGGCAGAAGACCTAAATAGACATTTCTCCAAAGAAAACATACGGATGGCCAAAAGCCACATCACTAATCATTAGAGAAATGCAAATTAAAACTAGAATGAGGTGTCACCTCACACTGGTCAGAATGGCCATCATCAAAAAATATGTCACTACTGGGCATATACCCTGAGAAAACCATAATTCAAAAAGACACATGTACCCCAATGTCCACTGCAGCACTATTTACAATAGCCAGGTCATGGAAACAACCTAAACGTCCATCGACAGATGAATGGATAAAGAAGATGTGGTACATATACAGAATGGAATATTACTCAGCCATAAAAAGGAATGAAATTGGGTCATTTGTAGAGATGTGGAGGGACCTAGAGTCTGTCATACAAACTGAAGTAAGTCAAAAAGAGAAAAACAAATATCATATATTAATGCATATATGTGGAATCTAGAAAAATAGTACAGATTAACCTATTTCTGGGGCAGGAATAGAGATGCAGAGGTAGAGAATGGACGTGTGGACGTGGGTGGTGGGGAGGGGAGGTTGGGATGAATTGGGAAATTATGTTTGACATAAATACACGACCATGTGTAAAATACATAGCTAGTGGGAACCTGCTATAAAGCACAGGAAGCTCAGCTTGGTGCTCTGTGATGACCTAGATGGGTGAGATGTGTGTGTGTGTGTGGCGGGGGGGGGGGCGGTGATGGGAAGCAGGTTCCAAGAGGGAAGGGATATATTTATACATATAGCTGATTCACTTCATCGTACAACAGAAACTAATACAACATGGTAAAGCAATTATACTCCAATATAAATAAATAAATAAACAAACAAATAAACATGGATTGAGCATCTACTACTTGCCAGGTACTTCCACAGGGACTGGGAATATACATTTCAAGAACTTGTATGGAGTTAAGACAAATAATTACAGACAATTTTCTCTACTTCCTGGAAGCATTAATATCCTTGTCCTAAGAAAACATAGATAATAATAATCTCTAAATAATGTTTAACAACACTATTTTTAATAATGCCATTTTCACCACCATTTTAATCGTACATTCATAGTGTCCAATCCTTACAACTTTATAAGATATATGTTATTTTTTTCTGCTTTATAGATGAGGAACCAGGTTGATACAGGGTAAATATTTTCTAAGGCTACACAGGTGGTAAATACTAAAGCCGGGAATATTTCTTTAGTCAGCCTATTCCAAGGCCTACACTTCTACCAAACTCCGCAGGGTTCTTATTATTACAACACCTTACTATTTCCAAGCATTTGAGAACCTCTTGGCTTCCCTGGTGGCGCAGTGGTTGAGAGTCCGCCTGCCGATGCAGGGGACACGGGTTCGTGCCCTGGTCCGGGAGGATCCCACATGCTGTGGAGCGGCTGGGCCCGTGAGCCATGGCCGCTGAGCCTGCGTGTCCGGAGGCTGTGCTCCGCAATGGGAGAGGCCACAACAGTGAGAGAGCCATGTACCGCAAAAAAAAAAAAAAAAAAAAAAAAAAAAAAAGAACCTCTTTATATTTGCTCAAAACTTCAAATAAATTAGAGAAAGTGATTTGTGTAGAGAGTGCTTTTATGGCACTGCCCCCACAAAACATGGAAATGGAGACCCCAAAATGACTTGCCTCCCGTGAAATGATGTGCCCTATTGTGTAGGAGTGTGCTTTACTCCTAAGAAACGAGATGCATGCAAATCATTTCCATGTTGTAGGCAGGCTTCTGAGCAATATGTAAATAAGCAAAAGAAAAAATACCCACATTAATAAACAGCCCCTTGGATATATGAAACCCATCTGCAACATTAGGTAAAGAGTTTGTATACTGTGCAGTCAGACAGGATGTCCATATTGCATTCCTCAGTGTCTGCAAGGGAAAACAGAATGATGGTTCAGGTAGGGCGGTGCCATATGGCTGAATCCATGAAAATATCACAGAGTTATTTTTTTTCAGCAACTGTGATCGGTCCATGTAAGCAAGGATCAAGTCTCTGCAAATAGAATTATGACACTCCAAGTTTCATCCTGTTTCCAAGGTCTCTTTCTCACACATCCTGCTGAGATGAACCTATAATATTTCTCTGCACGTGGATTGAGTTCTCCTAAAATAGGGGATGGCAACCAAAGGGAAATTGCAAGTAGAAGAGACACAAGCAACAGAAATGGCCCAAAGTGAGAATCACAGATTGACAATACAACATGTGCCAGTGAGCCCATGGCTGACATTATCAAGTAAGATGACTCAGAGGGGAGAAAAAAATCCACCAAAGGAACCGTTAACTCACACCAAACAGGAAATGACTGATTAAAGATATAACAGAAATATAAAACCAGGACCCAACTTGAGTCTTACATCTTTAGCTGTACCCTCCTAGGACAGGATCATAATATGTAACAGCACCTATACTTGCCTGATACTATTGCCACTCTCTTGGAATAAGAAAATAACAGGCATGCTGTCATTTCTTTTCTCTTAATTACTCTACTTATATTTTCTTATTCTTTCCCAAATGAGATTTGGGGTTCAATTTTGTTATAACTAAAAAGCAAGAATTAAGAATGACAATCTGAATAGAGTAAGTCAAGTTAGCTGTGAGTTTTGCACAGTGTTCACCTCACCCTCTCTTATACGCCTCAGATGCTAGATAAAATAGACTGCTTCTTTTAGCTGCTATTAGCATCTGCTTTGGGAAAGGTGACTTTCAAAGTCTTTAATAATATTTTTGCAAACCCTACTATACAACCCAAACAACTCCACAACCTTTGGCTAGGTTTTGCCTAGGTTCGCATTAGAATTTCAACCACTTCATCCCACAAGTGAATTCTACTTTTATTTGACATATTAAGCATAACCACACTTGTTCCCAATGCCCCACTCCGATTTTAACCCTCTAATTGTATTTTAATCAATATTCTGTTTGGAACCTCAAGCCAAGTTGCCCCCTGCTGACAAGCCCACAGAGAGGAAGTAAAGAGGCCTATAACTCCTGAGACCTCGGCCAGTGACAGCAAACAGTTGTATACATAAGTTCTTTCTCTTCAGAACATTAAGAACAGTCAACTAAATTTCTCTCCCAATCCTGTTCGCTTTGCCTGTCATCCAAAATGGAAGCCCCACTAGTCTTTCATTGTTTCCTGTCCTCTCACTTCCTTATCACTATGCCCTTCCTGCTCTCTGAGTCAGTTGTCAAATGAACTCCCTCCACCTCTTTGCCTTAACTGAAATCTGGCTCCCCACTGAGAATAGCTCTTCTCATCCTTCTGTATGTCTTACATGTCTGGAGTTGGGGAATAGAATGGAGGGACTAATTAGTATTAAAATTTCCAGGTCTTCACTTCCAGACCATTATCTTCCTCCCTTATATCAAATCTTTCCTCCTTTCAGGCTTTTGCCCTCTAGTCTATTGTGTTTTTACTCCTCCTTGCTGTTGTCACTCACTGTATCTTTATTTTCTTCCATTTAACTCCCCATCACTTCTCTACATGTTTTGAACACTTTAGAACCTGGCTTTTTGTCTTCCTATTCACCCCAGTTTTAACCTTCATTCTAACTACCCTCAATTTCCATCCAAACCCCAGTGTCACAGTGATTTGGCTTCCTCAATGTAGTGGGTTTCACTACTCTACTCCAACCTCCCCACAAAAAATGTTTCATCACTCCCAAATTTTCTACCTTGAAACTATGAAAATTCATTACCTTCCTCTCTGATCACATCTATAAACTGTCCAGCTCGTTTATTGTTTTACTCTCACAAATTTGTTGACATCCTCAATCTTCCAGTCCACATCTCTCCATTTTCTCACAGTCTTCAACACCTTGCTGTCACAATGATGGAGAAAATGTCACATATTTTCCCAGTTTTTTCCACCAGAAATTTATGGTCAGAAACGTACATTGCTCTTTTAGTATTACCTGACATTTCTTCCTCATAGTCTGCTTTTTGTCCTCAGCTGTTCTTTTAATACTTAACTACTCTCCCCAAGCTCAAATTCATTCTCTTCAGAATTACCTAGGGAATTGCCTCTTTTCTTATGAAGATTAAGAAAAAATGTCTATAAGGGGGAAATTGTTAGACTTCCTAATTTTCCTACAGTTGTTTTTGTCCCCTAACTGGTATGGAAGGAAATCCAAAGTTCCCATGTGCCAAGAGGGATTGAAGGTTGGCTGAGAGAGCCTGCAGGGGTACAGGGCTCATAAGGCCTGGATGAGAGATAGTTACTGTTCCAACCAGAAACCTGAGGACAACACGCCGCATCTTGGAGAAATCACTTGAGCCAAAGATCCAAGCAGAGTTCCATTAAAACTGCAGACTAGTCATCATTGAAGAAACACTGGACACTGTTTGTGACAAGAGACAGGCTTGATAAGTGACATCTGGGGAAGGTGTCAGTGCAGAACCTATTCAGAGCCAGAGCAGGAAGTAGTCCTTTCCTCCCCAACATTGGTGGCAGTTGCATAAGGTCCCTAGAACTTGGAACTGACCCCATAGAGGATATGGTGAGAGAGAACCAGAGCAGAAAATTTAAACCTCTTCATGGCTGAACTTTTAACTGTATTAACTAAGTATCAATATAAGGTTAGTTTACTGAACTGATTAAACCTGAAATTGACTATACAGCATTTACTGTAATCAAGTGGAAAAGGGGGCTTTTAATAGAGATAATGTCAATCATGAGGAAAAAAGTTATAAATTATATGCATGAATGTGGTTTACTAATTTAACTTAAAAATTCATATAATTACCCGTGTCAAAATATATAACACATTTACCCTTGAAACAACAAATCCCACTTGAAGAAATTTTCCCTGAGAAGATACTCAACTATACAAAAAGAGATATGTGTCTTAGGTTGTTCATCAAGCATTCATAACAAAAAAGGCATCATTCACAATAAGAAAGGAATGGAGAAAACCAAGGTACCCATAATAAGAAGTTAGTTATGTATTTAACCATAATTCATATAACAATAATATGCAATGAAGTAATTTAAAAGTATATATATATATCTATATTCATTCCCATATAAATCTATATAATCAGTAGATTGAAAGGGGAAAACTGACAGCTCCTCCCCGTATATGAAGTAGTGCATTTTCATTCTTCCCTAATAAACAAATCTACAATATCCACTTGGCCATAGTTCAGTGCTCATTTCCCTATTATGGTCATGGTATGCTTATCAGCATCCTTGCTAACAGTATCATTGCAATGCCTCATCAGACAATCTCTCCTTTCTTCACATTTAGCAGCAGCAGGAATTTTGTCCTGCCAGAAAGAGAGCAGGGGTGAGGAAACCACATGTTCTAAGAGGACAGTTTTCAACACCTAAGGGGGCCCTACCCATAATTATAGGATTCAAGGTAATGGATTTCACAGCCCACCTCTTAACTGGTGATACTCCCTTGAGTTCCTGTCTTGGATATTTTTCCTTTTCATTTTAAATACTCTGTTTGAGTGGTCTTATTCACAACGTGTCTTAGGTACACACACCCAGAAAGAAACCTTGAGATGAGAATTTGTGTGCAAGTGATTCATTAGAGAAATGCTTCCCAGGGAGACCTGTAAGGGAGTGGGGAAGCAGGACAGGAAATGGATCAAATCAAGCAAAGTGCAATTGAGGGCAAAGTCCTGGAGGGCAAATTACATCTCACAGTTTGCCCCAACTGGAGGCAAGAGAGCTGGGCTTTGGTACTCCAGTACTACTTGATCATTGGCTAAGGTCTGCCCCTTGGCACTGAAAGAACCAGACGCTTCCAGCTCTCTGAGCCTGCAGACAAAGCAGCCACAGTTCCTAAGGGCAGCTCTCCACAGGTACAAGCCACCAGATACAAGATCATATGGAAGATGGGGTGGGGGGATGCTGGCTAGAAAATAGAAAATGCAAAAAGGATCCCAGAGGATCTGTGTGCAAAATATCAGTGTCCACTATAACACCCACAGCTTCAACCAGCGTGAAAAATTCCAAATCTGTATCATTACTGCAGACCTCGCCCTTGAACTCCAGACCTATACACCTTACTACCTGTTGGACCTCTTCCTTGTCAACCAGTCTTCCCAAACACACCTTGTCCAAAACTGGGCTCACATCCTTATCCTCATGCGCTGCTTTTCTCAGTGAATGCCACCTTCATACCCTCAATGGGCCAATCTAGAAAACTCAATTCACCTTGCCAGACACCTCATCCTTTAATTCACCATGTCCTTGTGATTTTACTTTTTCAATATATCTCTAATCTATCCCTAACTCCCATACCTTAGTTCCACCTTATTTCTCTTTTCACTGTTCCTTGTTTCCTGTGCCCCCAAAAATTCAATCTCCATCACTTTACTGTGGATTATCACTCACAAATTTAAAACTTACTATGTCACTCCTCTGTTTAAAATCTTTCAATGGCTTCTCATTTTTCAGGTTAAAAAACTAAGTACTTGGCATTTCAAATTATATCCATCCTGTTCTAACTCCCATCTAATTTTTCCGACAATTTTATACCCTTAAAATCCTAAACTCAAGACATATAAAACTCTTTGCAGTTTCCCAAAGTTGTCTTGCTCACTTACTCTTGAGGTAATCAATAAATCAATGAGTACCTATATATTTTAAATACTTAATCCCCACATTACCTCTTCCAAGAGACTTCCTTGGCATTTCCTCCCTTGAGCTGATTAATTTTGTTTTTGCTCCCCATTGCAACTTGTGTGTACTCTCATGGCAGTATTTATTTACGTCTAGATTATTAGATGATTACGTCTTAAAGGAAAGAAATATCTTATTCATCCTTGGCCTACCTAGCGCACTGCCTGATGTAACAATGTTCTTGTCGTTTTTGCCCAACTTTTGGCCGCTTACCCATGATCAGGCAATATATTGCTATATTGAATACCAGTGTTACAAAGATGAGTAAGGCTGGGTCTCTGCTTACACTCTAATAGGGAAGATTTTCAGATATGAGATTTTTCAAATACAATCCTATGATGAGTTCTGAGTTAGGGGTATCCACTGGGTGCTGTGAGTTTCAACGAGGGACATTTAGCCTAACCTAGAGGGTTAGGGAAGGCTTGCTATAGGATATAATGTCTGAGCAAAATTTCAAAGGAGAAATAAAGGTTAGCCTGGCAAAGAAATGGTATTCCTCCCAATGTTTCCATTTCAGCTTAAAGCAGTATTATCAACCAACTGTGTCTTGTCCCTAAATGTCACCAAAGAAACAACCAGCCAACTTGGTAAAGGACAGTAAAATGATAGGCCTTCCTCACCAGAAGTCTAGGTGACTTTATCACTTGGGTTGGATTGTTTCTGAGCCTCAGTGAAGTTAAGCACCAAGTAGGCCTATGCATATATTTAATAGACTCTCTTTAATGTAAACAGTATCTGAATGAACTTTAGTCCCACTCATCCTAGATTTTACTGGGATTAAGCAACTAGCAGGCAAACTTCACATAGCTGATTTTCCATTGCCTTTTTAAAGGTATCACCAGAGTCCAAAATGTTTGCAAGTTTTTAAAAAATGTTATTGCAATAGGGTAAATTTTTATTATTATATATGGAAGCTAGTCATTTCAGAGTAAACAACAGATGTTTGCACCCTTATTACTGTTTGGTACTGACATCGATATTAAATGATAATATGAAAACATGTCACAGACGTGAATGATGAATTCAAATGTCAGAAATGGAGGAAAAGAAATGTTTAAAATAGAAAATATAAGAGTCTTGGGAGAGAAGTAAAACTATGAGCACCTCCTTCAGGCAGAGTGCAATACTACCTTTCCACAGAACAATAAAAACCTGGAAAATTCCAAGGTACATTTCTCTTCAAAGGGTTGTTACTGAAGTATAGGTGATTAAAGTTTTCATTTGATTAAGTAATAGCACCTGGTGAAAAATGCAATTGTATCAAAAATAGTAAATTTATTAGATATTATGTATGTTTATAGATATATAGATAGCTAGATAGATGTTCTCATGTTGTATACCATATTTTCTGGATATTGTTTGATATGTTTCGAGAAACCCAACTTAACATATTTAGATATTAAGTGACTTACCATACATGCAGTTGCAAATGATGTTCTTAATTTAAATTACCATTATTCAATGTTTTCTGAGAATTAGCCTGATTATGCTAGAACATGTACCTATCAAAATAGGCCAGATTTCACTCAGTAAAAACCACTACTAATTTTTTATTCATGGAGTTTTAAAATATTGGGTGCATTTCACTAAATGAAATATTCTCTTTTTTTTTCTAGTCATTAGCTCAAAGTGATCAAGATTGATGAAATGGGATATCAAAGGCTTTACCTATACAGATGAGTTCTGTCTCCTTTGAGTGAAGCACAGGCTCTGTGAAAGCAGGCATCTTATCTGTCTTGTTGAGTTCTGGGTCCTCAGTGTCTATGATAAGGCTCATAACTGTGAAGATGCATGATATATATTTGTTGAATAAATAAGTGTGGAATGAACAAATGAGTGAATGAATGACTAATAAAAGTATTCAGAGTTTTTAAGTTTCCTTTAAAATGATATCACCTTGAGCACAGTTTTGAAACTTTCAAGACATTGAAAGTATATTGTAAATCTTAACTATTATGTCTGTAATAAAATTTGAAGAAAGCTGAGCTCACATTCATTTTTGTTCTCTACACAGAGATTAATAGGCATTGGTTACAGCCTCCTGTTGACCACGAAGGAAAGCCAGGGAGGAAGTTGGCCCATCTTCCCCACCATAACCATTGATTATTGAGCCAGACTTCTTTAAAGTAGACTGTGCAAAACCAGAATTATTTCCCAAGAGAATAGGGATGATGAAGTGACTTAACTTTGCAGTATAAAGGAATCATTACTGCCGGTGGGAGGTTGTGATCCTTACCCAGAAAAATGAGGTCCAGATCTAAGGCTTGATGTCTCCGCCACGTGCTTCTGTGTTTCCTCAGATTTTGGACTCTACTCTTAACCTGAAAATATATGTCCTTGGTCATAACAGAAACCACGGGAAAAAGTAGCTGAATCTTTCCAATTCCATGTCTTATGTAGTTGTTAATTTAGGCTCTAGAAGAAGAGCACACGGCTTGAATCTCAACTTGAACTCTTAGGAGCTTGAACTCTGAGAAACTCTTACTTTAGGTAAGTTCCATAACTTTCTCACACCTCCTTAGCACCTGTGAAAATGGGACTAGGGATAGTTTCCCTTCATGGGGTTGTTATGAGAATAGTCAGTGATCAGTATACAAGAGGTATTTGTACTATAGCAGCAGCAAAAGAGCATATGACAATCATTGCTCGGCCATGATGGACTCATGTAGAGAGAAGCAAACCTCTTTCCTTGAAGGTACCACACTGGCTGGTGCAGAATCAGGATGCTAAATCCGAGGCTGTTAAAATAAGCAAGGATATATTTCACGTGTTAGAAATTAAGGGGAAAGCATCTAAAATATCTTATCCCCCTACGGTATGTCATGCACTTACCATGTGGTTCTTAATGTAAATGTCACAACAAATCTAAAGCTCAGTATCATTTTCCAATTTTCAACCACATACAAGCATACGGGGCTGGGAGAGGTCAAGTAACGTGTCAAGCTCACAATCCTGGTAAGTGGCAAAGCTGGGACTCAAACCCAGGTCTGAGTCCATAGTCCATATTGTTTGAATAATGTCCTGGTGCTGCTTCTAGTCCTGGACCTCTCACGCAGGGCCCTCCCCATGCACACACTGTCGTAGCTACTGGAGCAAAACACTCCCGGCAACTATGAGAACAGAAGCATGCAGCCCCAGCACTCCTCCACCCCACAATTTACCAGTAGTAAAGCTGACCATCTGAACTCCATCCACCTGCTTCTAATACCTATCTTTTAATTGAGTCTAAACTTAGGAGAAGTTGTTATTTATTGGCCTCCTCTAAAACCCTAAGCACAACTAACTGGAATGGGAAACTTGGTAGAGAGGGACTAGATCTGATTTGGAAAAAAAAAAAAAGGCAGCAATTGCTGGCATATTTGGAACATATCAAATAAATCCTGCTTTTACTACTGGATGGCTCATTAGATGGGTTAATTAGTTGATTTTTTTTTCAGATAGCTTTGTGTGCACGATAAATTTTCTAATCCTTTCTATGTAGGCAACTTTGCTTTGGAGGATGTAAGGAGTGTTGTAGAAAGAGTGTTAGAGTTAAAGATGGATTTTTGACACTGCAAGTGACCTATTGCATGACCTCTGGCAAGAGCTACGTGAACAGTAAAACCCAAAAGATATTGTTGATTGAGTTATCAACCTTCTGCCTTGCTTTTTTAGTCTGAATGTGTATAGACTTTTGAGATTTTTGGAACAGAGAAGCTGAATGACTTCCGTATATCCTATTCCAAATGCATTAATTTTAATGAGACTGAATTAGGTCTATTAAATTTCTTACCACCTTTCTTTTGATAGAAAATACCCTTCTGTTGCATTTATTCTGTTCATAACATATTCTGATATTCATCTGCTCTTCTTTCTATTAATATTTCATTCAAATTACAAGGTGACATCATTGTTTATATACTAGCATTTAAACATCTTTCCTGGGGAATATTTTCCCTTTTTATTGTTTAAACAAGGTAATAAGCAGATGAATTTTAATTCAAGCTGAAGATAACTTTTATATACATGTTTTTGTTCCACTGACTGCCATATACAACCCAAGATAAATATAACCCCCAAATTCAAAATTCAAAGTATAAGTGGAGAAAAGAATATCTATTCTCTGTGAAGTCTAGTTGAGCCTTTGTATGAATTCAAGTATAGTATTCATGAAATTTTCTGCATAGAAAATGAGAGGTGAATTTGACATTTAAAAATAATCTTAACCCCTGCACCCCCCAACTACTTTCACAATAATTTCTGCAAAGCATAAGAGGCTTGAGGGACACTTTTTTAAATGGCGATTTATTTCCTGACTCTTTTTCAGAATTAAGATAAAATTGTGAAAATAAACACTGGAAGTCTGCAAGTTGAAACTTACCCATTGACAAATAACATACATGTCTCCATTGTCAAAAATGTGTTTAAAAAGGAAGAGCTTAACGGTGTCTCATTTTAGCAACCCAGATGTTTGTTGTCAGCTTATCCTATTATTATTAATAGGAATCTAATTGATATCAATTCCTCAACAACTAGGTTAGCACTTTCTCACTGTTTAACTTTTTCTCTATAGTTGCCACATTTAACTGTTTTTAAAATTCCCTCCAGTCAAATTCTACATGACCTTCTCATCTGTAAAGGTAAGCTGTAAAGATAGCAACTTTGTTTAGAAATACATTTTACCAAGCTTAAATGCTATTGCCGTCTCATCAGCTAGCAAAGGGCAAGCCACACTTCATTTTTTAGATAGCTCACATTGTTTTCCATAATGTAATGACTGGAGCTTGGGATGTTTAAATGGTACTTCACGGTGCAGACGTGGTCTAAACTTCTTCGTGATTATACATATGCTATTCTATGGTGCGCACTAATCTCTTCTGCCTTGGGTGTTTTAACAAAATGGCTGAAATTTTCAGCCATTATGGATGAGTTATTCAGCAAATCTGTAAAAGCAATTCCACTTGACAAGCCTATAGTACTACGTTAAGTGATTGAATCTCTTTGATTCCACAATAGCAAGGTCCTTATTATTCTTGCAGGAATTTTACAAGTTCTAAGAATATTTCCAAAATGCCACTAGCCACAGTGCCAAAGAGAGACAGGCAATTCAGTCAGAACTATACTAGTTTGATTTAGCGAACCCAGTTAGAGCAATGATTTCTTTTAAAAGAGAAAATAAAAATACTATTTGTTATACTTTATATTCAAATGCATTGATCTTTTATTAGATTGTCTTGAAGTTCTATCCATAACATGGCATTCCTTTCTTGCTTAAATTTATTTTCTAGTAAATGAAGTCACAAAATTGGTGAGGTCATGAAACTTATTTATCTGAAATACTGAATTGTGTACATCCCTTAAAGGCAAAGGGATGTTTTTTGCCCTGAGGGTATTAGTCATGGTCCATAGTTCGTGGGAAAAACTAAGGAAGTCTCAAAATTGTGTTCCTATTATTTCCATTTCTCTAAGACTTTGCTTAAATTCCAAAGTGAATTTTCTATTATCCCATTGTACATTGCATAGGAGGGTACCAACCAACAGCCTTTGGGGTGCAACACCTGCAGTTGCATTCAAAGGCATGACTTTTCCAAGCAGTTTGTGAGCTGGCCTGCATTGTCCCCAAAAGGATAAAGGCCTAGGTTTTTTACCTGACTGGCAGAAGCATTCCAGCACCACGAAAGGACTCTAAACATTGTTTTGTAAGTAATGAGTCCTGCTGGTTTCATCCTGCAAGACATTGAAATCCCACAGGGAAAATGTGGTTAGAAATAAAACAGAAGGCTGGGGCCTTTAATGAGTTTCCTATCCACAGATGCCATCAAGCTTTTATACTATTCATTTTA
The DNA here is from genome assembly GCF_964165515.1 of Mesoplodon bidens. Taxonomy (NCBI): domain Eukaryota; kingdom Metazoa; phylum Chordata; class Mammalia; order Artiodactyla; family Ziphiidae; genus Mesoplodon; species Mesoplodon bidens. Next base: position 109,805,677 of record NC_138178.1, read on the forward strand.
TTTCTACAGCTTCAACAAAGATTCCCAGAGTTGTGGGCCATACTTTTAACACTGAAGTGCACAGAACTTGGCAGAAATCTACACTTCAGAGATAATAACATATCATTCCATGAAATAAAGGAAAAGGCATAATCAAAAAAAGAAGCTAAATATGGAAACCTGTTTTGACAACAAATGAATACAGATGAAGCCAGACAGGAAAGGTGTTATGTATGCATGGTTTTTTTTTCATGTTTCACATAATTTATGATATTGCAAGAACCTCAAGTTTCCTTTTTTTTTATCATATCCTTTAAGTCAGATAGATTATTTATACTGCTCTCCATCTTATATCAAGGAAAAATTTCAGACTGGTGCTTTGAAAGAACGGAACAACACTTGCAAAAATCTATCAAAAATATATATGCTCATTCTCCAATTGTATTTTATTAATTATTAGAATTGGGGATTCCTCCAAGCCATTTGGATGTACAACAAAATAAAATCAGACTTTCTGAATTTAAAAAACAGGAAAAAGGCAAAAGCAATTTTTACTTAGTAGATGAAGCATGGAAATTTCCAGTGGCAGCAAATATTCATCAAGTATATTTTGTTAATAAAGATAACTACTGACTTATAAAAAGTTTCCCTGAATCTTGCACTGGGAGAACACATCCAGTCTCATCAAATTTTAAATTAAATGACAGGTAAGGAACTTTTTGGATTTGTAATTATTAAAATAAAAATAAAACAGACTTTTCCAATCTTATAAAACTATCCCTGAATTTACTTTTCAATTACAAAGATTTTTCATGTATATTCAAACTAGAAAATTTTAGAAGAGATTTAGTAAAGAGCCAAGAATTATGGAGAGACTATACCATAAAAAAAATCTGTCTTTCCAAGAGATTTTTACTTTAAAAAATATTTAGGTTGCCTTTTGACAACTTGATATTGACCCTTGCTGAATTTTGCAAATTGACTTCTGGTGAGCCAAAGTTTTTCTATGTATTGGATTTTACTATCTTACCTAGAAAATCATTGCTTAAGTAAATTAATGAAAATTTAATAAATAATTTTCTGAATTATTGTTGATAAAAATAATGCTGAACAGGCTTGTAGAAATTATTCAAATATTTCTACCATTTCAAACTTCTGTCCCAATGCAAATGAAGGAGAGGGTAATAATTCAGGAGACCTATAGAAACTTTTTTAAAAATCGATGTGCAAGACATCTGAGTTGATGAACATTCAAAAACAGAAGCTTGGAGTAGTTCAAAGGTATTCATAGAAAAGAAAAGAAAAGAAAAACTTTTGGAGACAGTGAATGGAGAAATCCATAACATCTCTATCTGCAACCCAAATCATGTGTTTTAAATTCTTTAATCTGTAACATTATTTTTGCTAGCCTGATTTTTATAACTAAGAGGCCAATATGACTGAAAACTGCTTTACATTCATATATAAAACCCAGAAGTTAGGACTCTTTCTTCCACTATTTCCACCAACACCTCACACATTTCCTTTTCTTCATTCCATGGATCATAACAACAGCTTTCATTCTTTGAGTGCCTATAATGTGCCAATCAATGCACATTTCAATAAAAGACTTTCTGCAAAATAGATTATTATTCCCATTTTATAGATGAGACTTAGAAAGTTTCCATAAGGAAAGTTTCCCAAGATCACACCACCTTAAAGAAGTTAAACCAGGATTTGAATCAGGTCTTTTTTTTTTTTTTTTTACTGCAAATCCATGATCCTCATATAAAGCATGTTACATTATATATTTAAATTTTCTTTCATCCTTGTTTTATATTGTGTTTATATCTCTATTTCCTCTATTAAATCAAATAGACTACTTTTTTCCAAATGACTTAATCGGTAAACTTAGTCAAAATCATCACATAGATTAATATTAGGAGATTCAACCTTAAGAAATTATAATGGAAGGTATCAATTGAGAAGATTAATTTTTCTTTAATGAATTTTCTAACTTTGGCAGTTCAAATAATTTTAAATTAGTTGAACCATATTTAGTACATAATAATGCTTGAACCAACTGCAATGCCTGAAATTGCATAGTGTATCAAGTAAGAAAACTTGAGAGAACTGACAAGTAGGAATGCTATGATCCCGGCAACAATAGAAAATTGTTAAAAGATACTAGCAACTTGAATAAATTAAAGAGAAACAGTTCCCATGAAAAAACAGACAATGTAGGTATACTATTTTTCTTTTATCAAAATTTTGATGAGGCGTGTATTGCATCTCCACATTAGACACGTATTTTAAAATATGTGAAAGATGTGATGCTCTCAAAGAATTTTTCCATAGTTGCTTTATTGATTTTGACAGCAAAGTAGTGGTTTGGGGGCCCTCACTTGTTATTTGACTATTTCTTTGGATTTCCAGACAATTTAATAATTCAATTCTCTCATAAAAAAATAGCATTAGTTTACTATTATGTTTGTATTATTTTGGTCTACGTCCTAGTATTACTTACCTTACCATGAATTTTAAGTGAAGATACCTTGACATTTTAATTGTACATGATTTGGAATGTGTTAATTTAGTCAGCCCATTCATGGTTTTTTTTTGTTTGTTTGTTTTTTTCAGAATAGAAAAGACTTATATTAACCCTTCTGGTTTTAGCAAGTAATGGTTTGAATGAATTTAAACTGATTCACAGATTTTAAAATTAATATACAGGAAAAGTGACTTATTCCTCAATGTGCATTCAACAGAGGCCTCAGTAACATCACATACAGAATGTATCTGAGGGAAAAGTAATGTCTCATCTTGGTTTTCAATTGGGATTCACATAGTTCAACTTCTTGATTAAGAAATATTAAAATAGGGTTTCATGTTCGTGGATCTGTATGAATTGAAAGAATTAGAGCTGATTTCAAGACTTACAGAGTTTAATTTGGAGGAAAACAGAGACTTGGATCTTGCAAAGTGATTTAAAGGAAATAAATTTCGTGCTCCGCATTTTAACTACCCCAGGAATTGGAGTCATTTGGCAAACAGCTAACGTTAAAGTTATGCACTTTTTTTTATTGTTTGTCATTAACCTTGATTTCATTTTTAAAAATCATTTCATTTTATCACAAGATGTGAGATGAAACTGTAGGTCATTTTGAATCATTTCTGTCCCCACAGGCACATTTTTAAATGAACAGAATACTGGGAAACTAAAAAGGAATTATATAGGAAATCTGTAAATTATGGAAAATTGTTTTGGAAACACCCTACTATGTACCAAAAATTACATATTTTTAAAACAAGTAGCATTCTAGATACAAATAGATTCTAGGAATCAAAAGTTCAAGTGAAAGTCTCTTAAAGGTTTATAGTTACAATAATGGAAAAAGCAACACACATAATTTCTATGCATAATCTATTTGCTACTATCTATTTTGTGTAAGTAAAATAAATAGTAAATTATTTCAGAGGTAAATAACCATCTTTTAATGCTTAAATTAAGTTATTGGCTAAAGCGAACAAGTTTAAATGCTAACTAGTATTTTGCATACATACCATATGATGCAAAATAGCACGTGCTTTCTATTTATGTTGGTTACCAATCTTGATATTCAAGGGAAGAGTGTATAAAGTTAACAAGCAATTATTATTTGGCAAATTAGTACTCAACAACCCTGAGTAAATAGGAAGTTTGAAACCTATCTGTTATACAGCTACTTTAATTTGCATAGCACACTGGTGTGTTTGCTTTGCAAATACTTTGCAATGAATCATCATTTGTACTATACAGTCCAAAGAAAAGCAATCAAAATTCACAGCAAGACAATGAAATTAATTATAACTGTTGAATTCTGTGGTGGTAATTCCTCCTCATGCAGGAAGATTAATTGCATTGCACTTTCCTTGCACTCCACTAAATGATCTGATGAATGTATAATCATTTACAGATTTCTCAAATGCTGAAAATTGATTACCTTTGATTAGCTCTGATCTGCACAAAGAGCTCTGACAGAGTATCAGTGAAACATTACAACATTACAGACAAAGTAACAAATGATTTAATTACCAGTGTGCTTATTAATGTTAGATTCCCTGCAGTGATCCTGGCAAATCAGGGGCCTGTAATAGACCTGTGGGTTTCACTGAATTCCATTAGGGTTTAAATAATATTTCTCACTATTTCTCAAATCCTTCTTTTCATGGCTCCTTAATAACTCTAATTAATTTTAATTTGCACCAAAAAAAAAATCCACTGCATCTTTAGAAACTTTTAATTAGCTATAAAATAAAACTCTTCTCCTCCCAAGAAGACATATATGATCAGCTTTGAAGTAGACTCACAAATAAGTTTTCATGAAGGGTAGTTATCTCTCTTTAATATTATTAAATGAAAATCTAAAACAAATGTTGAATTGCACATGTGGTCCAACTCTCCTCTTCTAGCGGCAAACAAAATGAAATTTGTTTAACAAGAACCAAGTGAAAGAACAGTATGGTAAAATGTTTAGATAGTAGTGTGCTAAGCATCATTATAATACTTTTTTTTGGTCTCAAATGCACACTTTCAACCATTTTGTTAACTATAGTATAGAAAACACACTGATTAAGAAGCTTCAGTGTATGTTGAAAGAGGATTTGAAAATGCAACAGCAAGAGAACACTGGCCCAGTTAGACACAGAATGTGATGAATAATGTTGGCACAAACAAATCAAGCTTATCTAGGCTTGTACGCGGGAACATTCAGATCACTTTGGATTGGCAGCTTTTAGGGCTTTCCCCAATTTGATGCCATTATATATGACATTAAATTATTGTGAAGCAATGACAATGAAAACCCAGATGATCAGAGGAGTCAAACAGAGCAACTTAAATTAAAATATGTGCCTGCAAGTGTTTCCAGGCAAAGAAAAATTAGAGGGTAGGCAATTAAAAGGTTGTTTAGCACAGAAACGCTGATATACAGACAACTTTATAATAATATTTTTGCACAGTGGCTCTGCAGTCCTGTAGAGACAAGGCAGTGCTGCAGGTGTTTCTGGGTGGCATTTCAAAGCCACTAGCTGTAAAACTTAAGACATGGGGATATGCAGCCCCCAATGCTAATGAATACATTTATTATGTTCAGTGCTGTCAGCAGCTGAAAAGCTATCCATCACATGGAAACAGCACAGAGTCAGGAGTCTCTTTTTTGTGGAGAAATATTGAAGTCAGATTGTTGATGTCAAAAGTCAAAGTCTAGTTCAGCTATCTGTTTTAGGAATCTGACTGAGACACATTGTGCCTGAGCGCAAACTGATATCTAGCAGAGCTCATTTTAGCAAATGTGTGATTTAGAAGTCAAAAAAACACTCCTACAACCAAACTCATAGCAGGCAGAGGCTGTGGCATGCATGCAGAGTTTTTACATTTTAATATGACACCGTTTGGTAGTGTTTATCATCTGAAATCCAAACCATATCAACTTTCTAGCTACGATATTTAAGATCTGTGTACTTTCAAAAAAATATTCACACAGAATAAGAGAATGCATTAAAATACCACCACAATAGCAAAATGATTGGCCTTGCTGGGCTTGGTTTTGTTTTCATTTTTTTTCTGCAAATCAAACCACAAGTAGTGAATTCACTTTATTCCCAATAAAACATAGACACTTACATGGGGCTGAAATGAGATGAGTATTTAATGGTGGCTAAATTGCAGACACTACTCAAAGCCCCTTTTGGACATATGCACCTCATTACACTCCTGGAACCTCTATTATAATATTACTTACAACGTCTAAGTATATATTTTATACATAAAGTAACAAACATCTACAACAGCCAAATGTCGCTGCATTCTTAGAAAATTGGAGTAAAACAGGGAAAAAAAAGAGCAAATTCACTATGCTCAGGACCTCTTTTTTGCTTATTTTGATCCTCAGCTCACCTTGTTTCAAGATATCCACCTTCTTTCTTTTTTCACTGGAAAAAAATTTCAAATTAATTTACAATAAAAAGTGAATGAAACGAAATTGGTTTGGGTAGTGCATATTCAATCCTAATAGAATTTTTAAACTAACTTCAAAATAGATGACATAACTTGGAAACTACAGTTTTATCTGAACAAATCTTGGGAATCAAAGTGTACATTTCGTGTGTATTTCTTTAAAGGAGGGCTTTGTGCCTCCGAGGCAGCATATGCTCAGAATGCTACTACACTTGCCAGCCTTCCTGTAAATTTGTGGTGTTTAACAAAAAACAAGCACTTTTTTCAATTCAAGTCAGGAAGACTCTTTTATTTTTGCTTATTTCGCCTTCTTTTTTCTTTTCTAGCACAACCCTCAGGGCGCATGATGTAATGGTCAGCACTTGCACGTGGGAGCAAGAAAGCCTTTCCTGAACTGCAAACTTTATTCAATAAAAATGATTGTGCCCCAGCTCTTTTCTCCTCCCAAAGAGGGGAAAACATACAAATATCATGTAGAAAGCTTTAGGAATTCTAAAGACCTCAGTAGGTCTTAGAAACATCAATTTTTTTTTTTTTAGTACAAGAAAAAGAAGCAACACACACAAAAACGATAGCAGAGATTATTTTTACCCTAACTTGGTTCAATGACGCCAGATGTAGAATAAGTCTCTACGGCTTGAAGGGTCACGAGTTTGAGTCAAAACTCAACTTCAAGTTAATTGGCTGGCTTTGGGGGCTGTGCAAATTGCAGAGAGACGTATTTGTTTCTGATGGGGAAAGAAGGGATCGCTAATCCAGAGCCTCTCCATCCCCTTGCTATCTTGGCAGGAACTCACTCTCATAAATCAATATCTTAAAAACAGACACTTTTCCTGATAATAAATAAATAAATAATAAATGCAATCATGAGAGATCCTCTTAGAGAGTAAAAGGAGCAAAAGAAAACAAAAATGAAGGGGGGAATTTATTCCTTCCAGATGCATATTTGAAAGCAGTGTTTGTTTGTTAACTCTGAATTTTGCCTATATTACCCAGCAAATCTGCTGACAACCATATGCATTTAAATAAAACCTGACACCATATCTTAATTTTAATATTTTGCAATGTATAAAGACACACCCTATAGTTGAATGGCCAGATTTTCCTGTCTTTTTTTATCTTTTTTTTTTTAATCAACTAAAAACTTCTTTGGAATACTAGGCAGGATTATTTCATTTAAAAACTCCTTCCAAATAGATATATCAGCAACCATTTGGAATACCGCTATATATCTGTCAGGGAAAAAAAATCCACAAAAGAGAAAGAGCCACCATATGGAATTCACTAGATACTAAAGCTCTTGTCCACCCAAATTACACCAGTCCTCACATAATAAGAAGCCATTGCAGAGGCAGTGCTGTATGCCTTCCAGGCAGAGCTCCATAGCCAGCAATTAGTCTATATAGTCAGAGGCCAAAAAACCTTATTGTCTTACTTGCTGTATAATTATCTGTTATGATGAACTGTGATTCTAAGGACTATTGTCTTTACGCTTGGATCTGTGTGTGGAGTGGTTGTCTGGCTGAGACCCAAGAATGGACCTTCCTTTTAGTATCTCTGCCTGAGTGATTTCTCTGGTCTCTTCCTGGCTGGGTAAAACAGAGACTGTTTCTGCATGATTTCTTGGGTTGATGAGAAGCAATTATGCCTTAAATGAAGTCATTCATCTCTGCCATTTTGTTTGCATATTTTCCAGTGTTCACCTGTTATTAAACCTGTCTTTAAACTGTAAGCTAGTTTCAAGTAGACTTTTGTGTCTAACACAGTTTGGTAATCAGAGGAAAACAAAATAGATAAAATGTTTTCTGCACAAATCACTCAAGCAAGAAATCTAATAAAGTGATTAAAATCTAAAATAGCATTTAAGAATTTCCTAGGCATTTTTATTTCTTTGAATTCCCCCCCCCCATTCCTTGAAAAATGGCAATTGTCTTCGCCATCTTATTGTGAAAGTTAAAGCAACTTTGTCATCTGTTGAAGGAAAAGGAAAGGGCAGGGAAAGGAGAGGATGTTAAGAAATCTTATTCTCCTTGTCAGATAGTTATTGTTGTTCATTATAATATGAAAATGATATGTTGGCACATGTAATAAAAAGGATATTAGAAATATTTGTTTAAAATTGATTATATCTTGTAGGTAATGAGTTCATTAAAAAACATGGATTAAATGTTTAAAGGTACATAATGTAACCAGAGGTAATTATTAATTAAAAGTGTATTGTATACCTTCTGGTCTTTAAATATCTGAAATGCAAATGCCCATAGTAGCTTATAATGCAAGATTAGATGAACTACAGTTTAAAGTCAAAACAGTCATAAAACAAAAATTGAGTTATCTAACAATTTATCTAAGTTAATGCATGTCTTATTTTTTTTTTTGTTTTTTTTTTTTTTTGCTGTACGCGGGCCTCTCACTGTTGTGGCCTCTCCCGCCGCGGAGCACAGGCTCCGGACACACAGGCTCCGCGGCCATGGCTCGCGGGCCCAGCCGCTGCGCGGCATGCGGGATCTTCCGGGATAGGGGCACGAACCCGTGTCCCCTGCATCGGCAGGCGGACTCTCAACCACTGCGCCACCAGGGAAGCCCTGCATGTCTTATTAAATGAAGTTTTATTGAATAACTTTTTCCCCTTTTTGGAAATTTTTACATTTAGTCAGCTGTTTATTAGCTATTCTTTGTTAATGGATATATTTTATAGATACAATTAGTTTTAAAAATTAGCCACAGTGGCTAGGCCAGAATGGTTTATTGGATATTTTTCTAACAGTAAATACAAAATGGAATATTGTTAATCAAATTAGAAATATAATTGATGCTATGATTACTTATATTATTTCATATTATACTCATTTATTTTGGAAAAGAATCATTTTTTAAAGGATATAGAGAGTAAATTAATTTTAAAACAATTTTATTTTGTCTAAGTCCTAAAAAAATCCAGCTAACCATATGTGTCTGATTTTTGAGTTTCAATGAAATAAGAGAAGACTTGCTGATGGTTTAAAAGTACTTAATTTATCACCACTGAACAGAAAGCATTTCCCCCCTGAAGAGGTTTGTACTAAGGTGACCTCTGCTGTTTAAAAAAAAGGCTTGCAAAAAGCAGTCCCTTTCCTAAAATATTCAGTAGTCCTAAATTACAAGGATGGAAGTGAGTACTGCTGTTCTGGAAAGTATTTACCAAATTCATTACTGTTTCGATAATATATGTGATTTTTAAGGCTTTTTCCCTCATAGCTGGGAAATTTCCTCTGTCATTTACTTCCTTGCATTTTGCGTATAAATTCTGACTGACTGGGATCTCTACCACTGAATTTTCTTCTCACTGAAGGGTTTTCTCTGCTCCTGGTGGGGCAAAGTCATGACCCAGAAAAAAATTGATTCATGAATTCTCAGGGTACAAGTAAAGAAGAGAGGAAATATGTCTTGGCTGAGCTCTGACTAGTGACAATTTAAAACCTGTAATTAGTCTGAAATCAAGCTGCAAAAGGAATAATGAATTAAAAATTCATTAATTCAAACTGATATATTAACTTTAACAAACTAGATCCCTTATTATACGGAATCAGTTTGTACGAGGGGTTGTGTTCACTGTTGGAACCTAAATTTCAGTAATTTTTAAGTTATTTAAAGATGGTAGAAAGACCACCAGATTGCACTGCATTGTGTCTTTTCTCTACCTTGATAAACGTAACTTTTATCGGATTTGCTTGGCATTAACACCTCAGTCCTGGGTTTTATTTCCACCTTAGTCCTAAATTTCATGTTTGTAAATCCTCATTGTCCTGTGGAGCACATGTTCTTTAGCTATTTCCCCCCTGATGTTTCCAAGACCCCAAGTCCCCTTTAGCTAACTCCCTGACATTTCCATGACCCACACTGCTGAAATGTTATACAGTAATTAATGTTGATCCTAGTACACACTCAGCCTCCAGTACAAATTAGGATGGAAAAGGTTATCATAATATTTTGCTAGTCTATTTGGTAGATCTGAATTGCTCCCTGTGGGGGACAAACAAAAAAGAGAGGTGTTTTAAAGTTAGGCTTTAGAAGAAAGACCGTCCAGGTAGTAATGAGTCTTTGAAAATCATTCATATTTTAAACTTTTCATCTGAAAATAATTAATCATCATGTGTCGACATATTGATTCTTAAGTTAGAATCCCTAAGGACCGATGTGCAAAACTGTCAAGTGGGTCAGTAGGCACTGTCCATGAATTCAGACTAAAACTCTTGCTATCATTGGGTGGAGTTCAAATCCAGGTACAACCAGCAGCTGGAGCTTCTCTAACTGTCAGTAGTGTCTGAAAAACACTAAGAGACTAAATAATTTAGATTACACTATATTGACCTGTATGATTGTTTAAATGAGTAATGCAGCCACTAACTGAAAGAGGTCAACCATCTGTAGAGGAAACACCGAATTTGGTTTCATTTCCAAACAAACTTTTGAAGAGCAAATTGTTTTTTCTGTGGGAGGTAGGGGAAAGTCTGAAGACAGATTAATGACTGCTCCTGCTAAATAAAGGTTAAAGCTTCTGTCATTTATAGAACGCAACTTCAATAGAAAAGAAGTCATAAGGCATCTGGTCCAACTGCCACATAATCAGTATAAATGGGTATTGTTTCGGGTGGGTACAAAAGTAAGCGGCTTTAAGAAGGCAGTATTATTTCATTATACGCCATCATCATTCATTACATATATGTGTGAGTACATGTGTATATGAAGGGAAAAGACTTTGGAAAGACAATCCTGAAGTCAGAATAACCACATTTTTATAGATAATGGCAAGGTGTTTGTTTTAAATGCAACACTACCTAAACCCTTATCTCTGAAGTTTGGAACAGCTATAAATCAGGATTTGAGATGCATACATTGCGCTCCCAGTTTATTTTGAGAAAAAAGTGCCTATTTTAACTACAGTAACACATACAAATCACACTCTTGGTGTTCAGGCAACTCACATTGAATTAAAGGTTGCAATAATTAAGTGCCCCTACCAACTTCTTCAGAGACATTACCTTCCAACAGGTTGCTTGCCAGGCAGAGTGGTTTCATTATTGGATTTCTTCCGTGATCCTCTATTCTCCTGCCATTGTACTTTAACAGGCTTCTCCAACCTCTTCATGGTAAACAAATTACAAAAGAAAAGAATGGCAGAGAGGAAAGAGATTAAGACCTGTGTGCCCATGAGCTAACTATGAATTTAATGCCATGAATTTTAAAAAAAACAGAAAAATATCTTTGCCATTGGTCTTTACTTCCTACACACACAGGCACACACACACACAAACACACTAGTTTCTTCTTAAATTGCTTGAGGCCAGGTGTAGATGAATGTATAGTAAACACTTTCCTCAAATGCTTTTGGACACATTGTCCATGCAGTTAACAAAAATATTCTCCAACATTCCTCTTCGCATCATTAGTCATCTGTTCAGCAATAATAAAACTTTTATCATAATAATTCAATATATCAAGAAGATACTTGCACTGCATATGTGAAATGAGCTTTTTAAATGTTCCCTGGTTGTAGTAATACTAATCCAATAAATCTTAATAAATTTGGGCAATATACACATGTTGCTACTAACATGTAATTTTGGTTGCCATCAGTTGATAAAAATGCTAATTGGGAATCTATTATTTTTAAAAAACATTTTCTGAGAGCCTACCGAGAGCTTGGTGCTGTGATGCAGAAATAAATAAAATACAGACACTGCTAATAATTTACTTATAATATGATGAAATGGAAAACTCCATTGACTTACGATAGGCTCATTTCTAAGAACTATGACCAGAACACACAGTCATAATGATATAAGTCCCTGTACCATGTTTTCATGCTCTGAGTTCTGATTTTCACAAGTAAGCACAGGCACTCTCTTTCTCCCTCTCTCTCCCCTTCTCTCTCTCTCACACACACATACACACACACACACACACACACAGAGGAAGCTTTACACATTCCTTATCTAAGCCAACTTAAAGACAAGGAGAAGAAGCAGAACTTCACATGGTCTTTCTTTGTATCTGTTTGTGAGTCCTACACGCCATCTGTATTTCCCATTCCTACCTCCCTCACATCCCAGAAGTGAAGGCTGCAAAGGGTGGTGGTTAGTAAAATGTGATCCAATTGATATGTTTCGAGTAGAAACCACTATAATGGATATCTTCTTTGTGTCAAAGAAATACCAGGAAAAGATAAAAAACTCAGTAGTAGCTAAGTAAAGGCAAAGTTCAAGTATTTTGTTCAATTTTCCAACATCATGTACCAGTTACATCGATATCTTGACACTTTAATGTCTGCTTATCTATCTTTTGGTCCAGACATTTTTATGTTATCTTTCACAATATTTATTAGAGAAATTGGAAATAGAAAAAAATATAATTGCAGGTTATTATGTTGTACTGCATTTTAAAATATTTTCTGGTCTGAAAACAAAATCATATTTTGTTTGAATACTGCTAATATAATCTTTGTTTATTTCAACATATATTAAGTCCTTCACTCAAGCCAGACACTGAACTGAATCCTGGAGATACCTCACAGGAGAGACAAAACCCTGGGGATATAGGACTGAATAAACATACAGTCCCTGCTCTCATGGAGCTTACATACTAGCTAAAATTATGAAAAGTATTCAACTTCTTTAAGTGAGGAAAAGGCCATTTTTTTCAGACAAAAAGAGAGTGGTGGATATAAATCATCTAGATCAGCACTGTCCAATATGATAGCCATTAGCCACCTGTGGAAATAGGGAGCTGTTGCAGGTTTTCAGTAGAATATGATCTGACTTTTTTCAAAGATCACTATCGCATAAACCAATCCTGGTTTATACAATTGTCTTGGGATAATTATTAATAGTGCCCTGTTTCACTCTCAAAGGTTTGGGTCACAAATGTATGGTCACCTGATAGTCTGGGGCTATGGAGGTGACCCAGTAAGACATTGATCTAGGTAGCTTGGACAAGGATGAAGTAAAGTATCAGTGAAGTAAAGCATATAATGCACAGGAAACTGCTATTTTTATTACATAATCCTATGCCTCCTTTTTCTGTCTTTTTATTTTTAATTGTGATAAAATACACACAACATAAAAATCTTCATTTTGACCACTTTTAGGGATGCAGTTCAGTGGCATTAAGTACATTCACCCTGTTGTGCAACCATCACCACCATCCATCTGCAGAACTCTTTTCATCATGTAAAACTCAAACTTTGTGTCCATTTAACAATAGCTCCCCATTCTCCCTCCCTCAAGCCCCTGGCAACCACCATTCCACTTTCTGTTCTATGAATTTGACTACACTAGGTACCTCATATAAATGGAATCGTACAGTGTTTGTCTTTTTGTGACTGGCTTATTTCACTTAGCATAATACCCTCAAGGTTCATTTGTGTTGTAGCATGTGTCAGAATTTCCTTCCTTCTTAAGGCTGAATAATATCCCATTGTATGTATATACCACATTTTGTTTACCCATTCATCCACTGATGAACACTTGGGTTGCATCCACCTTTTGTCTATTGTGAATAATGCTGCTATGAATATGGGTGTACAAATATTTCTTCAATATTCTTTTGGGTATATATGCAGAAATAGAATTGCTGAATTGTATAGTAATTTTCTTTTTAATATTTTGAGAAAACACCATACTGCTTTTCACAGAGTCTGCACCATTCTATGTTTCCACCAACAGTGTACAAGTGTTCTAATTTCTTCACATCATTCACAACACTTGTTGTTTTCTGGGATTTTCTGATAGTAGCCATCTGATGGATGTGAGGTGGAATCTTGTGTTTCTTAAAACTCAATTTGCATTTCCAGATTCAAAATAGTGTATTTTCCCAGAATGTCAAATTATTGCAAAGTGTTGGAAAAAACATATTTTTGTATTAAAACAAATAGATTTTGGGGAAATTGAATATATTCTGCAAAAGAATTTCTCATATATATCTGTAAGATAAAGTGTCAGCATGATATTTCTGTCCAAGTATGGTCCCTCCCTAGGTCTCCATGGAGTGCCAGTTCACTCTTCTTAGTTGAAGTGACTGGGGAGAAGAGTTTGTGAAGCAGTGGAAAATCTGTTTTAATACTCATAGCAGTTAATGTCAGCTAATATTTGAGTCTATGGTTGACCAAATGTGTGACACACCTGATATGACTTTCAGTCTTTTTACTGGAGGTTGGTAATGGCTGGCATACTAATTGCTGATAACTGTGAAGATCCACAAATAACCTCAGAACTACACTTTTGCTAATCCTTCTGGCCTAATACCTCCCCATTTTTTGTTGACCAGCTTGACTAGTAATTATTAATATGTCCTAATTTCATTATTTTTTATTGAGAAGCAGAATTACAAAGTAGTTAAAAGAATGGCCTCTGGAAACAAACTGCCTAGATTTTAACTTCAGTTCAGCTTGCTAGCTGGGTGGTCTGAATGACCTCAGGCTACTTATTTATCCTCTCTGTGACTTAGTTACTTCACCTTTAAGATGTCAATACATGTAAAGCACTTTGAGTAGGACTTCAACAAATGTTTTTTATTTTTATTATTATTTTAGTTTAAATTGTATTTAAACATATATATTTCAACCAAAAGAATAAATGTGTGATTTCTGCTTCATTAACATTAATGTTTACTATGGTTGTGAATATCTACTATACCTACTAATGGATCACTATGTAAGTAAACAAAGATAAACATAAATTCATACAAAAGGAATCTCCAGGTTTGTTGATCAAAGGCTTTGACTCAATTAGAAAATTCATTTCAATTGGTTTGATTTAGCGTTGCTAGAAATTATCTAGATTGAGAGAACATTTCATTTGATTCACCAGCTCTAAGTTACCACTGACACAAATCAACTGAAGTGCTTGCCTCACCTAGAAATGTGCTATCGTATAGATATCTTACATTGCTGTATTCCACATGAATCTACAAAAGCAGTCTGTAAATGCTTACTCCAATGTACTAGCATGTGACTCGCAAAAGGCATTTCAATTCCAAAGACACCATGATACTTCCTAATGTATACATCCAAAAGAGTCACTGACATTGGGCAAATAAATGGCTACAATAGTTCAGTTCCCTATTGACATGAAATAGTCCATAGCTACCCATCCATCGCTATAAAAGACAATGTGTCATTATTATCAATATATGAACTTAAGGCATCAGAAAGACTACATTTGAATTTAACTAAGAGTTTTTTAATGAGGTGAATATTGTTTTACATGGAGATATATTTATTTTTTGCTATTCAGTTTATAGTAGCCCTGAATATGCCCTTACCTGGAAAAAAATTTGGGCAGTGAAAAAGGTAGTTACAATAAAATCATTTTTCCCAAATTTAAAGATAAAAACAAAAGCTTTAAGCATTATACTGTTGTCTTTATGCAACCAAGTAGGAGGGGAAAAAAACCTACAAACAACAAATGCATTAATATAGTATTGTCTTTTGTATTTACCTATGTAGCTATCTTTACTTGTGCTCTTTATTTCTTCCTGTGGATTTAAGTTACTGTCTAGTGTCCATTCATTTCTGCCTAAAGGTCTCTCTTTGGTATTCTTTTAGGGAAGGTCTGCTAGCAATAAATTCTCTTGGTTAATTTCTCCTAAATTTTTTTTTTTTTTTTTTTTTTTTTTTGCGGTATGCGGGCCTCTCACTGTTGTGGCCTCTCCCGTTGCGGAGCACAGGCTCCGGACGCGCAGGCCCAGAGGCCATGACTCACGGGCCCAGCCGCTCCGCGGCACATGGGATCCTCCCAGACCGGGGCACGAACCCGTATCCCCTGCATCGGCAGGCGGACTCTCAACCACTGCGCCACCAGGAAGGCCCTCTCCTAAATTTTTTAAGGATAGCTTGGTGGATATAAACTTCTTGGTTGACAGTCCTTTCCCTTCAGCACCCTGAATAGGACATTCCTCTTCTTTCTGGCCTGTGTAGTCTCTATTGAGAAGTTACCTGTTAATCTTACTGAGGATCCCTTGTACATAAAGAACCACTTCTCTTTGTTTCTTTCAAGATTCATTCTTTGTGCCACATCTTCTTTATCCATTCATCTATTGATGGACACTTAGGTTGCTTCCATGTCCTGGCTATTGTAAATAAAGCTGCAGTGAACATTTCGGTACATGACTCTTTTTGAATTATGGTTTTCTCAGGGTATATGCCCAGTAGTGGGATTGCTGGGTCATATGGTAGTTCTATTTTTAGTTTTTTTAAGGAACCTCCATACCGTTCTCCATAGTGCCTGTATCAATTTACATTCCCACCAACAGTGCAAGAGGGTTCCTTTTCTCCACACCCTCTCCAGCATTTATTGTTTGTAGATTTTTTGATGATGGCCATTCTGACCAGCATGAGATGATATCTCACTGTAGTTTTGATTTGCATTTCTGTAATGATTAATGATGTTGAGCATTCTTTCATGTGTTTGTTGGCAATCTGTATATCTTCTTTGGAGAAATGTCTATTTAGATCTTCTGCCCATTTTTGGATTGGGTTGTTCTTTTTTTTGATATTGACCTGCATGAGCTGCTTGTAAATTTTGGAGATGAATCCTTTGTCAGTTGCTTCATTTGCAAATATTTTCTCCCATTCTGAGGGCTGTCTTTTCATCTTGTTTATGGTTTCCTTTGCTGTGCAAAAGCTTTTAATTTTCATTAGGTCCTATTTGTTTATTTTTGTTTTTATTTCCATTTCTTTAGGAGGTGGATCAAAAAGGATCTTGCCGTGATTTATGTCATAGAGTGTTCTGCCTATGTTTTCCTCTAAGAGTTTGATAGTGTCTGGCCTTACATTTAGGTCTTTAATCCATTTTGAGTTTATTTTTGTGTATGGTGTTGTTAAATATATATACAATGGAATATTACTCAGCCATAAAAAGAAACGAAATTGAGTTATTTGTAGTGAAGTGGATGGACTTGGAGTCTGTCATACAGAGTGAAATAAGTCAGAAAGAGGAAAACAAATACCATATGCTAACACATATATATGGAATCTAAAAAACAAACAAAAAAATGGTCATGAAGAACCAGGGGCAAGACGGGAATAAAGATGCAGACCTACTAGAGAATGGACTTGAGGACACCGGGAGGGGGAAGGGTAAGCTGGGATAAAGTGAGAGAGTGGCATGGACATATATACACTACCAAATGTAAAATAGATAGCTGGTGGGAAGCAGCCGCATAGCACAGGTAGGTCAGCTCGGTGTTTTGTAACCATCTAGAGGGGTGGGATAGGGAGGGTGGGAGGGAGGGAGACACAAGAGGGAAGAGATATGGGGATATATGTACATGTATAACTGATTTACTTTGTTATAAAGCAGAAACCAACACACCATTGTAAAGCAATTATACTCCAATAAAGATGTTAAAAAAAAAACGATTCATTCTTTGTTTTTGGCTTTTGATAGTTTGATTATAATGCGTCTGGGTGTGGACCTCTTTGAGTTTATCTTACTTGGAATTTATTGAGTTTCTTTGATATGCAGATGTTTGGGAAGTTTTTGGCCAAGTTTATTTTCAAGTAGTCTTTTTGCTTCTTTCTTTCTCTCCTCTCCTTCTGGGACTCCCATTATGTGTATGTTGGTGTGCTAATGGTGTCCCACAGGTCTCTGAGGCTCTGTTCATTTCTTTCATTCATTTTTTTCTGTTCTTCAGATTGAATAACCTCAATTGACCTATCTTCAAGTTCACTGGCTTTCATTTCTGCTAGCTCAAATCTGCTACTGAGCCCTTTAGTGAATTTTTCATTTCAGTTATTATACTTTTCAATTCCAGAATTTCTAATTGTTTCTTTTTTATATAATTTCTATATTTTTACTGACATTCTCTATTTGGTGAGACACCATTATAACACTATTTTTTAGTTCTTTAGATATAGTTTCCTTTAGTCTTTTGGACATATTTTAAATCGCTGACTTAAAGGCTTTGTATAGTAAGTCCACCATCTGAACTACTTCAGGGGCAGTTTTATGGATTGCTTTTATTCCTGTGATAGGCCATATTTTCTTGTTTCTTCACATGTCTCAAATTTTTGTTGTTGTTGTTCAAAACTAGACATTTAAAAGAAAATAATGTGACAACTCTAGAAATCAGGTTCCCAACCCCAGGGTTCATTGTGGCTGCTGTTGGTAATATTTCTTCGTTGAGTGACTTTTCTGAACTAATTGTAATTTTGGAAAGTCTCTATTCTTTGTTGTGTGTGATCACTGAAGTTATTGCTTAGTCAGCTTAACTTAGTAGTTACCTAATGATTAGAAAGAGATTTTCTTAAATTCTTGAAAACAATAAGTTTTTAGCCTTTGCTGAGATTCTCTATGCACATATTGAGGCATCCCTTCAATGTCCGGGTGGTCAGTTTACATCTCTGCTTTAGCCTTCATCTCCTGCCTTCACAGGCATCAGGGTCAGCTACAGGTGAGCACTTAGGGCCTTCTCAGAGCTTTCCTGGGTATTCATAGAATCCTGGGGAAGTGCACACCTCTGAATATGCATGGCCTTTTAGATTCTCAGGAATATGTAGGAGCCTTTCAAAGTCCCCTATGGACATCTCATTCCCTAGAATTTTGGGGTCATCTTCTTGTTTGCTCCAACTGTTATTGCTGCCTTAGACAGGGGTGATGTTAAATAATTTCAATTGATAGTTTTCCCTCAGGTAAAAATGCTGTTTTCATTGAGTGATCTCTGAATTGGGTCAAGTAAAAGCATGCTCTGCAACTGGAGATTTCCAGAGAACTACTGAACAAGTCAACTGATGACAATTCTCTGAAAATGAGGCTTTAAAAAGTCTCCAACCCATTGTGATTCTTCCAGTGGCTGATAAGCTGTTTACTTTCATGATTTTGGGGCTGTTGTTTTGCAAGGCTACTCCAGATCTGGGGAGAAGGTGGTGGAATCAGGGCATGTTAAAATACCACAAACCTTGCTGTTCTTAGTGAGATTCAACAATTTTTTCTTGAATAAATGCTCCTTGAATGATTGCAGGTTTGAGGTATTTTCCAGAGTCCTGAAAAAGTTATTTTGACTATTTTGCAAATATTCCCATTTGGTTACATAGGAGTAAAATTTTGAAGTTGCTATTTTGCCATTCCTATTGATGTCCAGCCAAAGTCCTTGATATTTAAACAACAAGCTATTTATGACCTTTAAAGAAAATTTCAATAGATGATTTGGAATGTTTACCTCTTTAATTCCTTTTAAACCAACTCAAGTAATTGTTGTTGAAGCTCTTTGAGTCCTAGGGCTTGTGAGTAGATTTGCAATATGCCCTAGGTCCAGTGGACTGACTCAAATTAAAGAGAGATAAAACAATACAATTATTAATAATCTATGACTAATAAGGAAGCATATTTGATCCAGAGAAATAATGATCTTTTTTTTTATTATTAATATTAGCACTGGTCACTATAGGTGTTGCAGTGGTGATTTCAGGGAGGAGATTACGTCGGGTAAATTAAAAATGCGTCAGAGATAGCACTTCTTAATTAATTATTGTGACCCTGAGCTTTGGGGGCAGTTCGGTCAGAGGGAAGGAAGAGAAAGACCTGAGTCACTGGGATTCTCCAGTGGACATGCTAGGAAATTTGCAGAGTACTTTATGTTCAACAGTATGGTATCTTTTCTTCCCTAAACTATGTTTACAATGAAACCCATAGTCATATTATGAAATATTTTAAGTAGCACTACAGAAATGTCATGGTATAGGCTGAATTACCCTTTGCCTGTCTCTTCAAATCTTTACATTTTACAAGTTCTTGCCTTGTTATTGCTAACTCATAACATTCTTGATATCAATTCTACTAAAATTGAAATTTGTGTGGCCAGTATTAAACAATCCAATCAAGTATTTAATTTCTTAGAAATGAGTTTAACTACTAACTTTTGCTAGTTTAGTTGATGATTTTGGCATAAGTCAAAGTCAAACATTTCAAAGGTATAACACTGTAGCCCCATCATGGCTGAGGTAGATGGCTTACTCAAAGTTTCAGGGTAAAACGATTTCTGCCATGCATTTTGATGTATAACTGTAAGTTTTCATTTAATACTTTTTCAGGAATTTGAGTAGCTCACAAGCAGCTTCTTAAAGAAAAAGACTAGCTCTGAGGGTTGGCATCTTTCAACTCCTCTGTTCAGGAGGGAGCTCTTCTCTACAAACAGAAATCAGTCTGACTTCCTGAAGGTGTAACAACATGTGAAACTCACAGGCACTCATCTGAGACAATAGGAGTCCTCAATTACATGGTGCTAATTATGTGTCATATATGTATTAAATCCTTGCTTAAACCCTAAGGTACTCCCTATTGTTAATCCCATTTTATAGAAGAAGATGGTAAGGCAGTAACATCCCACAACTAAAAAGAGAGTGGATTTTGCATTTGACCTTAACATTTTGTTTCTACATCTGTACTTTATACTGTTACATTAAACATCTGAGAGATAAACATGCTTACTCCTAATACAGAATCTGTATTCAAAATGTGCTTTGTTAATGACATAATTCTCAGTAGAGAGGACACATTTCCATATCTAGGTTTCATTCAAATGCTCAAAGAAGCAGTACATGCACAAAGAAAAGAGAATGTTTAGAGGAATGTGTGGATCATATGTCTAATAGACTGAGAACCACCTCATAGCAAATTAAATCAGAAAGCAGTAAGCTTAGACCACATTATCTAAGCTCCCCACCATAATAGATTTACTAAGTAATTTATAAATTATTTATTAAAAATACAAATAAAATTAGTTTAAATAATTTATATATTACTAAGATTTTGATGTGATGCTCTTGATTTTTACCAAGAGTCTAAGAGGAAAAACCATATAAAATTATCATTGGAAATACCTTCTACATATTTTGTTCAATGTCCATTATGAAATTTTTTTAGAATTTAGTAACAAAAAATGTCTTCCTTTGAAGAAGCAATCTATATCTTTTACAAGATAATAAGATTTATGAAATCATCCTCCTTTCCTTGTTATTGGCTGCCAGGAATCTCTGAGCTAAGTATAAGACTTAATCACAGTTAATGTATTTGCTCTTGAAATAGTATATTTTCTACCTTTTGCAAAATCTTTCTCTATTCTAAGAGCATTTTTGTATACACATGTTTTTGTAAGTTTCTCCAACCCCATTCTAGGAGCAAGCAGGTGACTCTTTTTAATACCTTATTGAGAAAATGTCTTTCTCAAAATTAAGGTTATCATTGTTTCCCTGTGAGCTAATTCTGAAGTTCTTTAAAAGCCACAAACACTAATTCAAAGAGGATCATTAGCAATAATTTAAAAATCTCATTTAATATCATCATATCAACAAAACTAAAGGAAATGGGACTGATGAATTCTAGACTTATTATTTCTGCAAACCACTTCCCTCAAGCACACAAAGGAAGAAGTAGCTATGGCCTCGTCTTCATATTCATCTTCCACTGGACCTCAGGTAATGTTCTCCCACACAGTTTGAGATTTGAGTGTTACAGGCTAGCAGGTCCGATACCAGAAATGTACCAGAAATGCCTCACCACTCTATCGATGGTATGGTGATGGTCCCTGTCTCATGAATTAAGTTAAAAAGGTGTAGGCCATGGCTCATCCTAGAAAACGGTAACTTATATTTCTCTTTGTTATATATATATATATATATATATATATATATATATATATATACACACACATATACATATATATATATAATATCTGCATTTATATGGGTGTATTAAAGGACAGGGATATAAACTATCTTCAGTTTAATGGTCTCTTCTCTTTTGGAAAATAAATGAGAATTTAATTAACTTAAATTCTTTGTACTTCTTGTACTTATTTTAAGAAAATACTCTGATTGGTGTCAAACACGCATGTTATCTTAATTTCTATGCCAGATGCTCTTAATATTGATTGCTCTCTTTCCTTTCTCATTCCCTTTACTTAGCTCAGATTGGAATTTTCATGATTTTCTCTATGCTATCACAGTATTTTACTTGTATGTCTATTTGTGAACATATCCATTTTCCCACCTAGGTTTCTAGATTTCTTTAAGACCAAAATGTGTACCTTTGTATTCTTCCACAATCTGACTCTAAGCCTTGTACACAGTAATTCTTCAGTAAATACAGATAGCTTTTGCTGGATTAGGACTGCTGACAGAAGGATTTTGTGGAGTGGATTATGTAATATAATTTTCCTTTACTTAATATAAACGGTGAGGCTGGTCTCATCCTTATACTAGGAAATAAGGTACTAGCAGTCATATAGTATAGCAATTAAGAGTGTCAGCTCTAGAGCTAGATTGTGTGGATCTGAAATCCTGGCTATTCACCTCTTCTCAATATCCTCATCTGAAAAAGGTGATAATAATGGGACATACCTCACAGGGTGTCAAGACTATAAATTAGCTAATACATGCAGAGTAATTAGTGCTTATACAAATTAAACTTTAGCAATGCAACTAAACAGGAAAACCTAGAAATTCTGACTGGGGAATCAAGAAAGTCATGGTTAAAAGGGTAAGTAATTTTTAAGTTAGAATTTGGTATCTGGAATTTCATTAGTACTTTATAGGTCAGTGAGCTGCTGTGATACATCAACACGGATATTATAACTTTTCAGAAACACTTTTCTTATATAAGACATTACCAATATTGAAAAAATCTTGTCTAATAATTTTGTCAGAAGAATTATTCTTATTTTACTAATTACACAATTTTGGAAAATACTGTGTTGTAACTAATATAGAAAAAATAACTTTTGCATCAGTTTTGTCTCTCCTATGAGATTTATTCTAGAACACCATTTAGAAAAATTTCATTCTCACAACTTGGGCAAAAACTTAGATTCTGGGGTAATCAACTATCTTAAAACAGATCACTAAGCCTTCAGAGTCCAGGACTGAATAACATATTTGTCTCTTTTTTGTAAAACAAAATGAAACACATGTTTACGAAATGAAACTGCTAAGAATGAGTCGTTGCATAATGTAACAAGCACTCATTCATTCACGTGTCTAGTGCGTGTTCTGACAATTCCCATAAAAGAATACCAAGGTGCTTTAGAAGTTGTAATCAATAAAGTTTTACTCTATGTCAAGAGCACTCATAACTTAAAATTCAAGCTTGTAACTCTCTGTCTTCATATCTGTATTTGGATCCTTATATTTTCAAGCTTAAAGTAAACCTAAATCAAAATTTTGTTGAGAACAAGTAAGCAAATATTTATTTCCAAAATTCCTTCTCCAAAATTTTCCTTTGATTCTTCTTTATAAATTCTGTACTTTATTAATCACCTGAACTTTTATTATTAAATAAATATTAATAAAAAATAGTCATTTTTGTGTCTTTGATTTTGTAATAGTCTTTGTAAAAGAAAAATAATTGTCCATTATCATGAAAAAATAATTTCTAAGTTTACTTTCTCCCACACCTACTCATTCTAAGAACTGAAGATGTCATTATAAATCTTGGTAGTGGAAACATGAATTAATGCTTTATGATCCTTTATACTTTTGTGTTTCTTAAAAATATTCAAGATATGCCAAGATATGGAAGCAACCCAAGTGCCCACCAATGGTTGAATGGATAAAGAAGATGTGGTGTATATACATACAATGAAATATCACTGAGCTATTAAAAAAAGATGAAATCTTGCCATTTGAGATAATGTGAATGGACCTAGAGAGTATTATGCTAAGTGAAATAAGTCAGAAAGAAAAAAACAAATATTGTACAATTTTACTCATGTGTGGAATCTATAAAACAAAACAGATAAGCAAACATATCAAGACAGAAATAGAGTTATAGATACAGAGAACAAACATGTGGCTGCCAGAAGGGGGGCAGGGGAGGAAAGAAATAGGTGATGGAGATTAAGAGGTACAAACTTCCAGTTGCAAAGTAAATGAGCAATGGGTATGAAATGTACAGTGTGGGGAATATAGTCAATAACTATGTAATATCTTTGTGTGCTGACATATTGTAAGTAGACTTATCGTGGTGATCATTTTGAAATGTGTAGAAATATCAAATCATATTGTTGTATAACAGGAACTAACATAGTATTGTAGGTCAATTATACTTCAAAAATAAACAAACTAATAGAAAAAGGAGATCAGATATGTGGTTACCAGAGGCAGGGGGTGGGGAGAGGAGGAATTGGATAAAGACAGTCAAAAGGTATATATATATATATTTTTCATAACTTATATATTCATAACCTATATATTTATTTATAACCTAAAATTTTTAATTTGGGGGAAAGCCAATTTAATACTATAATTAAGAAATTCTTAAACATAGTAAACTATGCCAGTTAATTCTCACACAATTAAATATAGTAAGGTTTTTAATTTAGCATATGTCATTATTATTCATTATATTTGTTCACTAAAAATGAAATGGTCAGAAAGGGAAATAACCTCATGACAATTTAAAAACTCATAACCATGAAAGATTTGTCTTATAATGTTTTACTTCATACTAGGGAGTTTAAGCCTTGGCATTCACAATGTACCACCTTATGAGCCTTGCAGAGAACCTTCAGTCAGATTTTATTACATTTAATATGGAGCTCCAGTTATTATCCCAACAGTCAAGTCTGCATTTGAAATTTGGACTGTACATTACACATTGGCAGTAGATGTTCCCATATCTAAAAATAACAGGAATAAAGTTGTGATTTCTTTTAGTTTCTCTTAGTGATTGTTACTTTGTGAGTTGGTATGGAATTAATGACAGGTTATCTTCATGTGCACTTTTTAACTGAGGATTTTAAAGGACTAGAAGATTATCAGATATCAAGGGAATTTAAGAGATTAATTTTTAAAGTCATTTAAATAAACAACAAGTAGAAAGACCCCAAATAGCCAAAGTAATCCTGAGAAGTTAAAACAGAGCTGGAGGAATCAGACCTCCTGACTTCAGACTATACTACAAAGCTACAGTAATCAAAACAGTATGGTACTGGCACAAAAACAGAAACATAGATTAAGGGAACAGGATAGAAAGCCCAGAAATAAACCCACACATCTATGGTTAATTAATCTTCAACAAAGGAGGTAGGAATATACAATGGAGAAAAGACAGTCTCTTCAGCAAGTGGTTGGGTGTTGACAGCCACATGTAAATCAATGAAGTTAGAAACTCCCTCACACCATACACAAAAATAAACTCAAAATGGATCAAAGACTTAAATGTAAGGCCAGACACTATAAAACTCTTAGAGGAAAACATAGGCAGAACACTCTTTGACATAAATCACAGCATAAATCACTCTGACATAAATCACACAAACATAGTCAGAACACTCTTTGACATAATCACAGCAATATCTTTTTTGATCCACCACCTAAAGTAATAAAAATAAAGAAATGGGACCTAATTAAACTTAAAAGCTTCTGCACAGCAAAGGAAATCATAAACAAAATGAAAAGACAACCCACAGAATAGGAGAAAATATTTGCAAATGAAGCAACAGACAAAGGATTAGTCTCCAAAATATACAAATAGCTCATGCTATTTGTTTGATTATAGCAAAAAAACAAACAACCCAATCAAAAAATGGGCAGAAGACCTAAAAAGACATTTCTCCAAAGAATATATACTGATGGCTAACAGTCACATGAAAAGATGCTCAACATCGCTAGTTATTAGAGAAATACAAATCAAAACTACAATGAGGTATCACCTCACACCAGTCAGAATGGCCATCATCAAAAAGTCTACAAACAATAAATGCTGGAGAGGGTGTGGAGAAAAGGGAACCCTCCTACACTGTTGGTGGGAATGTAAATCCCACAATCACTATGGAGAACAGTATGGAGGTTCCTTAAAAAACTAAAAATAGAACTGCCATATGATCCAGTAATCCCACTCCTGGACATATATCCAGAGAAAACCATAATCTGAAAAGACACTTGTACCCCAATGTTCATTGCAGCACTATTTACAATCGCCAACACATGGAAGCAACCATCAACAGAGGAGTGGATAAAGATGTGGTACATATATACATTGGAATATTACTCAGCCATAAAAAAGCATGAAATAATACCATTTGTAGCAATATGAATGGACCTAGATATTATCATACTAAGCAAAGTAAGTCAGACAGAGAAAGACACATATTATATGATATCACTCATATGTGGAATCTAATTTTTAAAAATGGTACAAGTGAGTTTACTCACAAAACAGAAGCAAACTTACAGATATCAACAACAAGCTTATGGTTACCAAAGGGGAAATGTGGTGGGGAGGGATAAATCGGGAGCTTGGGATGAACATACACACACTACTATATATAAGATAGATATCCAACAAGGATCTACTATATAGCACAGGGAACTCTACTCAATATTCTGTAATAACCTATATGAGAAAAGAATCTAAAAAAGAATAAATATATGTGTATGTATAACTGAATCACTTTGCTGTACATGTGAAACTAACACAACATTGTAAATCAACTATACTTCCATAAAATTAAAACAACAACAACAACAAATAGAAGGTTTTCTTTTAAAACCATGTTAATAGCTGGGTGCTACTGAATGAAAAATAACAAACACAAAAGGAAGTTTTTTTAAATACTAATATTAGAGGTCAAAAAACAGATGATACTGAGTTCTAACATAGTGTGCTAATTTATCTTTATAAAACGTAAAGTGGACAGGCTTGATTAGTGAAATGATTAATTTTTCTAAATCTTTAGTTCTTTCCCACAAATATGTTAAAGTTATAAAAGAAGGCTGGAGACAATAAGCTAGACTTGTTTGAAGAGACTGACAATTTAAATGTGAATAAGGGTCTATCATTCAATAACAAGGCAAATGACAGGAAGAAATACAACTAAAAATGCCAGGATTTCAGATATCTTAAGAATCTACCATAGAGATATGCATGATTGTGAACAAATATACCTGTGAAAACAATATGCCTATGTTTTTTCAAAAATAGTTGCATATATAAAATATATATTGTGAAAGCTTAAAACTGTGAAAGCTTAAAAGACAATATTAGATATTTTAAAATAGTCTAACAACAATGGAAAAAGTAAAAATCATATATTCTACATTATTTTCTTCTAGTGTACTTGTACGTTAAAATAAAGAATTTTCATTTCCATGCGTAAACAAATAGAACCAAAGTGTTGAGATTGTGTGTTTATACATACATTCAATATTCATAATCATATATGTACATACAATGTATACTATGTATGATAATTTTTTTAAAAATTCCTGTACAATAAGAAATGCTATTCCCCAAATTGTGGGTAAATAGCAACAGCCTGTGGTCATTTCTGATGTTGCAGTTTTACTATTTATTTACTTTAAGTATAAATACAAAAATTAAGCATTTGCTTTAAGTATTACTTACAGTATTATAGTATTCAGTTACAATAAATATTCCATTTACCTGTCCTAATAGCTGTGAAATACCCTCTATTCATATCCTCTTCCCCACAAACCACCACCTTTTAGGAAATAAAATCTGGAACTTAAAAATCTGATTAGCTAGTCTTTGGCTATTGGGGAGGGGGGTTGCTACATTCCACCTAAAAACATAGCAAACTTCCAAATCTTGCAGACACTGGCATACTCTATGATACAGTTCACATCCTGATTTGACTCTAAGGATGATTCAGATCTCATAGGTCTTAGTAAGGAGTTTAGATTGTGTAATCAAGGCAGTGAAAATCATTAGAAAGTACTAAGCAGGAGACAGTGAAATGACATTTTAAAAACACTGTGTCGGGGGTCTACATGGATTAGTGTGGAGAGATAAATGTGAGGATGGGGCATGAGGAATCTGTGTTAGCAGCCCAGGTGAGAGATGAGGGTGGCTTCACTAAAGGTGGTGGCAGCAAAGGTGGTGCAGGATGGACACAGGACATATTGGAAATACTTTTAAAGGACGTTTTGATGGATTAAAAGTGGACCTAAGGAATCAAGAATGAATACTAGGTTTTTTCACTTAAGTAACTATGTCACGAGATAATGAAGACTGAGGACAAACGGGTCGGTTTTACCGAGAGTTGCACTTTAGACATGACAAGTTGGAGGCACCTGTTACCCATCCCTGTGGAGACACAGGAGGCAAACAGAATAGCAGATCTGGAGTTCACAAGCTGAGGAAGCCCAGCAGGAGGTTATCATTTGAAAGTCATCAACGTATAGATGATACTTACACTTTGAGCCTAGAGTCATTCATTTATTCATCTATCCAACAAACATTTACTGAGCACCTCAGATGAACCAGGTACTGTTCTAAGTGTTAGGAATACTACACTGAAAAAATTCAGATAAAAATCTTTGCCTTTATGGGGCTAACATTCTATATGCAGGGATGCCCTATAAAGAAAATGTAGAAGGCAAGAAGAGAATCCAGGACTGATCTCTGGGGCATCCCACCTTGATTGGATGACTGGACAAGGAGAAGCCCACAGAGAATAGAGTGGAAAAGCTGCCTGGAGAAGATAAACCAGAAGACTGTGGTGTCACAGAAGCCAAGAGAAGAAGTGACTCACCCATTTGAATTCTTTTTTAACAACTGTACAACTTTGTAAATGCCGCTGAGGTGTGGAGAAAGATTAGAAAAAGAAAATGATGTTTAAATTAGGTGATAAGGAGATTGTTTGTGTCCTTAAGACTCAGTGAAATGGAAGATGGCTTCTGTATTTAAGTGGACTGAGGCAAAAATTGAGGGGAGGGTAACAAACTGGTGGCAATAAGTGTGGACTTTGGTAAGTTTTACTGTCAAGGGAAGTTGAGAAGTAGGCAAGTGGCAGGAGGACAAATAGTTAGATTTACGTGTGATGTCTGCAAGCCCTTACCAGAGTGTATGACACATAGTTAACATTCAATAAACACTATACATTATTGTTGATGATAAATGATTTTAAATTCAATAGTTTGCATTAAAAAATAATTTACTGGGCTTCCCTGGTGGCGCAGTGGTTGAGAGTCCGCCTGCCGAGGCAGGGGACACGGGTTCGTGCCCTGGTCCGGGAAGATCCCACATGCCGCGGAGCAGCTGGGCCCGTGAGCCATGGCTGCTGCACCTGCGCGTCCGGAGCCTGTGCTCCGCAGCGGGAGAGGCCACAACAGTGAGAGGCCCGCGTACCGCAAATAAATAAATAAATAAATAATAATAATTTACTGACAAGGAGTTGTCACCAAACCTGCAAGTTATGGATTTTCCACTGTAAGTCTTAAAATTAGTTCAGATTACATACAGACTGAATTCACAAATGATTAAGTACAAATTAGCAATAAAGATAGATAGGTAGCATTTTTCATCTATTAAATTGGCAATTTTTTAAAGTATAATATTCAATGTTGGTAAAAGTGCAAGAAAATGAATCTTAAACTGAATTTATAGGGATATAACCTTTCTGAAAAGTAAATTCATATGTATTAAAAGCCTTTAAAATGTGCTTGCTTTTAGTTTTGTTTTTTCCATGGAGCTCATTAGAGTGTATTTAATGGAAGAGAAATTATAAAGTTAAAGAAACACAGAAGTCAGACATTTAAGAAAAAGAAACTCGAAATATATACTTTCTGTAAGTAGCATCTGATGTGGGACTGTTTGCATAAATTTGGTAAAATACCCATCCATTCAGACTTTTTTTTTTTTACTTCAAGGCTAATTATTGTAAAGTTCTATACTTAATGTCAGCCTTCAAGACCACCCAGAGTTTTCTGAAGGAAGGCAGAATGTTCACCTTCTTAGTGGGGTGAGCTTCTAAGAGCACAAACACCTGAAAGCCAGTCTCTGGGTTGATTTTGCTTTTTTTCTGTATTTTCTGGAACAGTCCCTGGTTAATAGTCATATTCATCAGAGTATTTAATGGTTAAGGATCTGTTTTCCCCAATAGTCCCTGGCTCCCTTTTAGCAACCGTGTTCTTAGAACAGTACGGTTCAAATCTGGGCTACTTGAGTGGGGCTCAGAGAGCCATACCAAATAATTTTGCTTTGTATAAAATTTGGTGGCCCTGGAATATAGCTGGCACACTAAGTGAAAGGTGGAATTCCTCAAAGGACAACAAAACCAGTCCAGTGTCTTGGAATGAGATGATCCTGACATGATGGGGATCACTTATGATCCTATAAAACTAGACTATTCAGACTTTCACTGCCTAGAAATAGGACTCATTTCACAAGGCAGTGCCATTATATTTTCTTCTCGAAACTGAGTTTTTACACCAACCCATAATATCTTATTTTAGTACTTGACAAGGTTTGAAATGTTTTTATTATTTCATTTGAGCTTTAGAGTAATGTTATACCCATTTAAGGTGTTGAGAAACTCAGATTCAGAGACTGCATGTCCTATGTAATAAGACTGCTTCATAAGATTTCCTTATCCACTGTGAGCAAAATCCCAAAAGGTGGCACAATACACGGAAGAAAGGCTACAAAGCGTGAGCGGGTATGAGGGTGTTGCATCAACTTACCTCTGCCCTTTAAAGGCCGTTGGGAATACATGGGCAAGGCTATCTTTGCACTAGCTGCTTCTTACATATGGCCCAAAGCATGCTTCCGGCACCAGTGTCTTCAGAAGAGGTGTGAAAAAACTTCTCTCTGAGTCCAGGAGAGTGGGCTGTTCAAATCCTCCTGGAGACAAAAGAAAGAATTGGTTCCAGTGCCTTTTTCAATCCTAACAGCTTTCAGATGACACATTGGGAGTCATTTATACAGACTTGAATATACCCCAAAGCGTTCCTCGCCAAGCCTTCCCACAGTCTACATGAGCCAATGCAGATCACTTTATTTAAAAAGGTTATATGTTATGTAAAACCCACACTACTAGCTGTCTTAGATTTCTCTCTACCCCTACTTGGACTTCTGAGGGGTTTCCTCCATATTTTCCGTCTTTAACTATAGACTGACTGATTTATTGTCACCCATAAAGCAATGTTCATTTTAATACCCCACCTTCCAAAGGTACCACCATTAGAAGTTCTGCTCAGTTCATCAATAAACCTACTGCTTAGTAGTCACTTCCCCTGCCAGTCAACAAGCAAACTATAATTTCAAAAGGTGATGCTTTATAGACTAGTAAATCAAACCAATATACTGTGCAGCTTATGCCTAAAATGTTGCTTTTTTTCTGATAGGAAACTCTCAGGGTCACCTGTGCATCTCTGCCTTGACCTATGGGTCAACTGTATTTAACCTCCTGCTACAGGAGGATGCTTCAGCAAAATGTGTTTTCCTACTAGTTCTTCTCAGCAACTGGAAAGTCTGCCTTATATATTCTTGAAGACTCTGAGTATATTCTAACGCCAAAAGGTACTCTTTGCGGTGACTTATTGGACTGGGGAGACATTACGGGCCATTTGGTCTAGACCAAATGTCCTACCTCTGTGAAAGCCCTTGGAGGGCACTCTTGCCTCTGACTTATAACTTGGAAAACAAGGTTTTATTCCTAATTATCTATTATTATAGCTACTATTTTAATTTTGCATGATGCCTTTCATTCTATTGCAGTAACAAATGGGTTACTTTATATTTTTTGTTCATATTTATAACAAGCCATTAAGTAGGATGCTTTAAATAAGATTTACATGGATAATATTTTAGAGATGAGAGGTAATTCCCTACCATGCCACAGACCCGACCCATTTCATGTATAAATTTCAGTGAAATAGCAACAAAGGAAACACGGGCAAAACATTCGCTGATGGGCATTGGTCACCCATTATCTTTAGCTTCTTTTATTTTATCTGCCTTATAATATCATTTTTATTCTTCCATAATTAAGCCTATATGATTTTCATTAACATAAATTCTGGTTCAAATAATTCCAGGTTCAATTACTGTCATGTAATTTCAGGCTCTGCTTGTTGGTTGATCGGCAACTTCATGCTTCATATATGCAAATATAGTTAAAATGCAATTCCCCTATTTTGAGAATATATAGCAAAACTAGGTCTTTATAAATATAAATATTTTAAAACCATTAAAGAGAAATATGTATTCATACTTTTATTCATAACTTGAGTATAAATTTATATTTTAAAGGGTATAATTTAAATTTTATGAATATAAAGTAAATTTTATTTATAAATTAAAAGAGTACAAGTTCATATATTGTGCATATTTTTTCTTAGATTTTTAAAATGCACACTTAAGAAAATATGTATACAAACTCAATTTCTAGATTTCATGTTGGAGTCTGCTAGTAAATGCAATAAGCAATTTTATCAAATCAGTTTTTTATTATTTATTTGCTAGAAATGAAAACAACATGAAATTATACTTTAATAGTGGATTGCCATTGCAATTATAAGTTATTTTCCCCAACCATCTCTATTTTTGGTAGATGATTAGTGCCCCGTGGGATCTAGAGACTTCTCTGATCGAAAGCTGTTTGTTTTCTACACGCTGCAATTATATATTACACATATACCAATGATGAGTAGCCTCATGTGTTGGGATAAATATCTTATTATAAGTTCAAATGCTTAGATACTTTTTCAATGTTTATTTGAGCTGAGCAAAACATAGTCGTTTGAGTTCACAGGGGGCTTACATAAACCTTTTGGGGGAGAATTTCAGCTCACAGGGGTTTGTAAGCAGATGGCATATGCAAGCAATCACACTTCTCCTTGGTGGGAGGAATGGCATTCTCAGGGTAACAAAATGAGGGAAGTGCCATGACAAGTCTGTTCTCAGTCTCCACCTGGGCTTTCCCCACAGGGCAAAGATACTAAGCATAAGTTTGAGGGATAACATGGAATGAGAATACAGTGAAGTGCTTCTCTCAACACCTGCAGACTGGCCCACCCCCATTCTCCCTCTGGGAACCTTGGAAGCAAGTTGAACCATCCCACTGTTCAGAACTGAGGTGAAATTTTGCAGGAATTTGATGAGATTATGTTTAGGAAGTTAGAACCCAGAAGTACCCATTTCTTGTCCTCACAGTGTGCCACCTGTGGTGTTACAAGGAAGAAATAATTTCAAAATGGGAATCAAAGGACACGTTTATAATAGTTGGACCAGCACCCAGTTCTTCAATGAACAGAACTCTGGAAAATTTGGGCGGGAATACATGTAAGAAGAGCCCTCCACCTTCCAACCAGCTCTATCCATTCTCCACCTAAATCTTGGAAGGATCATTCTGCCCAAGGTTATAAGAACTCAAAGCAGTGACCAGTAAACTAAGGTAAAAAGAGAGAGAGATAGGAGAACAATCTGGCCCCAAGGAAAGCCCTAAACCAGTTTAGTGAGTGCACAAAATTGGCATGAGTGGGGAGCAGAACAGGGGAAAGAGAAAGGAAAAAAAAGAGAAATGAGAAGGGAAGGGAAGTGAATAGAAGGAAAGGAAAGGGGGAATGTTTCTTAACCCTCAGTGACCCCACTCACTGGCAAATGTGTCTCAATCAAAATCCTACAGTCTGCCAGAAACCATAGCAATGCTTCCCCCTGAGAGGGGAAATAAAGAAAGAAACGGACACAGACTTGGTCAGAGAAGATGATTTTGTCCTCTCTTCCCCACCAAACCACTGTGTTTTAAAATAACCAGGGATGTCTAACCAGACCTCAGGTCATCCCCTCTGAAAAATACTACGACTACAACAGATGTCTGTGGGACAGAACCTGGCACTCAGATACACTCTAGGACAGATCTACAACTTGACCCCTGAAACCACACAAACACACCAAAGCTGACTCCTTTCATTTTGGTTAAACTGGAAATAAACTTGTTTATTAAAGGCTAGGAGGGCAGAGAGATGACTGACAGGACTTTACACTCTTACTAGCATGTCTACTTATAATAAATATATATTTCTAAGGAATTCTTTTCCATTTGGATCAACAAAGATCTACTCAGGGTGACACAGAAGACATATTGCTGCAAAGAAAAAATAAAGGGTGCTACCATGTTCAAAGAATTTTACTCCAAGCTCGCTTCATATACACTGAAACAGTCCTGAAATATAATACCTAAATAGAAAGATCATTTCTCTATGTCATACCACTTTCCTAGCGGCTGTTACTCCTGAACTGTGAACTTAAACTTGTTCTAGTCTTTTGTATCTATTTCCCTCAAATCACAAGTGTAACAATTGGCAATGCTGCTCATAGTTGAAGTTCCATCACTTCCCTGGTACTATCCAGCTTACCCCATGATAATAAATACTTTAAGTATGTACAAATATGTACAAGTTATTGTATAAATGAAGAAAATACCATGCTAAATCCTGAAAATGTGGGATTTAGGGTCCTCACTAAATCAATGGACTATACCTTGGGAGCTGTTAAAAGAAAAAAAAAGGTAATACCAATTCCCTTGGGATTACAAAAAATATTAGGGGGGAATCTGATATAAAACTGGGCTTCCTCCAGTAAATTTGTGTGGGTTATTGGACATTAGAGCAAAGTATATTCTCCATATTTATTTTTTCCGTATGGGACATTTGGAACTGAAAAAGGGCTTTAGAGAAAACTAATGAAATCTGATGGAGTTTAGTTAATAATAATAATAACAATAATAAAATATGAAGCTTAGATCATAGTAATGTATCAAAGTTGGTTCACTAGTTGTGACAAACCGACGATAATGATGTAAGGTGTTAGCAATAGAGTAGTATATAGGAACTCTCTGTACTCTCTTTGAAACTTTTCTGTAAATCTAAAACTATTCTAAAATAAAATGTTTCCTTAAAACCAAAAAAAAAAAAGTAAACAAGCACTTGTTAGTACATGCAAGTTTAAAATTTCGGCCTACATGTTTAGATCAGTTCTTACATGTAGTAAATCTTCAATAAATTATAACTATTATTATGAGTAAATGCACAATGTACAAACATTTAAGAGTTTAAGTAAGAGTTGTACCTGATAAAAAGAAAGTTTTAGAAAAATTGATTAGTGCTTATGTGGTAGTTGGCTTGGATAAGGCAATAGAGGCTGTAGATTCTGGGAGACCCTTAAGAAAAATTTTCACCTCTCTGTACCTTAGTTTCTACATCTGTAAAATGCTGTACCTAAGTTTACCTACTTCATAGGGTTTTTGTGAGGAATAAGTGAGTTATTAAATGTAAAGTTCTTAGAACAGTGCTTGACATTTAGAAAGAGTGCAATAAGTATTATTTATTACTATCATCATTTTTATCATTGCATGATTATTATATTGAGTCTTGCTGAAGAAAAGAATAACAATGGCATTGACAAAATGAGGGGAGAGGGAACAGGAAAAAAACAGGAATTTTGAAGAAGAAGAATGATCAGCTAAGAAAGAAATATCTAGTAGAGATTTGGCAACATGAGATTAGAAAACTTTTCATAGACATGATCATTTAAATATGAGAATAAATAAAATCTCTGAGACTGTGGAAAAAGAAGCGAGCCAAGATCTCAGCCTTTAAAAAGTAATCTCAGCTAAAGGGTAGAAAAAGGTGGAGAAACTCATGAAGGAAAAGAAGAAAAAGAAATAGAAAAGAAGAATCGATCAGGCTATCTAGCCTCGGAAGGGAAGAGAATAAGAATTTATAAAAAAAAGAAGAGGAGATCAGCCCTATGGAAGACCTCAGAAGACATCAAAGGTCTAAGAAAAGCAAGAAGACTCAATTATGACCTGAAACAAATAGCTCAAATAGGGAGAGAAGCCAAAGAATGGTTTTATTCATTATATATACTATTATTGTCTATTTTCCACCCCATGAATATAAGTTTCCCCAGGGCAAGGATTTTTGTCTAATTTATCCATTGATGTATGTACATAGTAGGCATTCAATAATATATGGTGAATTAAGGAATAAATAGTTCTCAAACCAGGTCCATAATTTTTAAAATAGTCTATATTGTAATACTATTGTGGAATCAATGAGAAAGTAGCTATTGTCAAAAATTACTTGACAATACTAACTTTCATGAAGAAAAAAATGGAACTAGGACTGTAGAATTCCAAACTAGGAATAACAAATTTATTTTTTTCCAGGAAAAAAATTCAATAATAAATATCACCAAGTAAGTTTAGCATTAATTATATTTAGCTTTTTATCCAGAGGAATTGACATATTTTCCAGCACCTCCAAGACTATAATTATCCTGTACATTCTTCTCACCTTTGCTGCTCATTGTAAAATAAACTTTTATGACAATTTAGAAGTGAAATTTCTGATTTTTAGAAAAATTTGGAGTCCGGGGTGGTGGAGAACAAAAGAATGCCAAAGTCAAATCTTGTTTGAAGATCAGGTTATCAATATTCTTTATGATAATACTAAAACATGAGGTCAAATATTTTATAGATACAGGGGGAAAAAGAAGTAGGATGTAAAAATTTCCAAAACACTAGAAAGATATCTTTCAAGGAACAAAGTCTACATGATCACTTCATATAAGTCAAAAATTAAGTGGATGCAAATAACAGGAAGAAAAGAAAACAAACAATAAGATGTTAGGAATAAGATATAGAAGAGGTCATAATAAATATGAATGGACTAAAAAAGCCCCTTTTAAAAGACCAAACATTCAGTTTGAATAAACAAAAAAGAAAGTCTATAAATGCTGTTTTTTGGAGACATAGTTAAAATGACACAGAAGGATTGAAAAAAAAAAAGAAAAGTAAAAATATATCAGAAATGAAAATAAGCAAGTTTGAAAATAATTTATCAGTAAGTGTCCTGGCAGAAAATATTTAGCACATTCAGCTTGGATAATTTAAAGAGAGTTTAATAAAAAGAAAGGATGGGCAGGGTTTAGGAAAACCAGCGTTATTTATAGCAGGAAATTCTTACCACCCCTAAGTCTGCATGGGTAAAGGGAGGGAGCTATGACAGGAACTCATGGGCTATAAGGAGAGGGCCATCTGACAGGAGCTGTGACCTTTGGTCAAAACCTAGAGTCACATGGAAACTCCACAAAGAAGTAGCCTGTGGAAGAGGTATCCCAACTTCATTCTCCTCCTTCCCTGAGATGTCTTGCCAGTGGTCCCTGTTAGCCTAACCCAACCAGAAGCCAGGGGGCAAGGGCATCTCTTGATGTGTATGGTCCATACAAGTCAGCATCTAGAGGCAGAGCAAAATAGAAAAGGGTGGAGAGTGGATCTGGGAGGAAAGTATAAGATTTCCAGCACAGAGGGTCATAAAAGATAAGTAGAATTCAACTTAAAATCATTAAATGAAGAAAAGTGGAGGTGGATATTTTACAAGGTTAAAAATTTCAAAGATACACAGTCAGGAGCTTTTATGCACCAGTAAACGTATCACTGAAATATATAAGGTAAAAAACATCAACAATATAAGAATAATCTGATGAAACTCTGATTGTGGAGTGACATATCTTAAAATTTGACATGACCGGAACTGAATGAATGATTGACAAATGTGCTTAGTAAACAAACATATACAGAGAGTTTTGTACCTGAGAAACATCTTTTTTCTAAAGACACACACACAAAAATAATCATCCACTAAGATACAAAATAAACCTCAGTAATTTCCAAAAGAATACATTTATAGAACACATTCTCTTACCACAATCCAATAATAACTGAAATTCACTAAGCACTAATTTTGCATTCTAATTTAATTCACATACTACTATAAGGGAGATGTTATTATCTTCATTTCAAAAATAAATTCTAAAACTGAAGGAAAACCATACTAAATTTTAAAATACTGTGGAGATAGTAAATACGTTCAAGTATCAGCTATATATATTCTTACAGCAGAATGAAGTGATAAAGATAATGAGAAGGAAAAAGAAGACAGCAGCAGGAGATAATATATATATAATATATACAGATTATATATGCATATATATTTATGTATATATATGCATATGTGTGGAGATGTATATAC
The DNA here is from genome assembly GCF_964165515.1 of Mesoplodon bidens. Taxonomy (NCBI): domain Eukaryota; kingdom Metazoa; phylum Chordata; class Mammalia; order Artiodactyla; family Ziphiidae; genus Mesoplodon; species Mesoplodon bidens. The sequence continues at coordinate 109,843,446 of NC_138178.1, forward strand.
ATTTCCAGAAAAATGAAACAGGAAGAACCAAATAGAAAAGAAATTTCTTTAAACTAAAGATTCGATCGTTCAAATTGAAAGAGCCCACTTGGTACCACGCAAAATAAAAGGACAAATATGACTAAACATACCTTGTGAAGTTTTCTTTCTATTTCAAAAGTTGCTAACCTTATTAATCACAAGTTTGAAGCTATGAAAACCTAATAATAATCATAAATATGTTGAATATTTAAACATATGGGAAAGATTTCAACTAAAAAGAAAACTTTAAAGTTCCCTTCTTCCCATCTTCTGGGTACTTTCTCTACTGGGCAATCCCATCCATGCATTGAGATCGTGGCTTTTTTGAGGTCCCCCTTCAAACACAGCTGTCAGGGGCTATAGGCAGAATCACCTGAGGTCTATTACAATCCCCCTCTGTATTTTTATTAGGTATCTTTCAAAATGCATTGATACTGCAATTGATGACTTGGATATTCTTTTGAAAATTTATCTTTGGAAGCAAATTACTGAACAATGATTCTGTTTATGTTGAAAAGAAACATATGCTTATGTGTGTGTGTGTGCATGTGTGTGTGTAAAGAAACAGAATGACACTGGAACGACACAAACATACAGTGAAGAGCAGTTACCTGAAGGATATTCAAAACTTTGTGAAGATCTAAACTATTGAGCTGAAGAATATTCCCAGCCTCATCTAGGGTAATAGGTACAGATCCCCCATCCTCAGCAATCAGCCAACATAATTATGCATAAGTGAAAAAAAGTCCAAATACACAAGCACCTGTATTCAAGCCAGGGAAAGTTTCTCTGAGGCTGTTTCACTGCATAGACCAATTAAGTGGAAAATATTATTTAAAAAATCACCGCAAATCAAAACTACAATGAGATATCATCTCACACCAGTCAGAATGGCCATCATCAAAAAATCTAGAAGCAATAAATGCTGGAGAGGGTGTGGAGAAAAGGGAACACTCTTGCACTGCTGGTGGGAATGTGAATTGGTACAGCCACTATGGAGAACAGTATGGAGCTTCCTTAAAAAACTACAAATAGAACTACCATATGACCCAGCAATCCCACTACTAGGCATATACCCTGAGAAAACCATAATTCAAAAAGAGTCATGTACCAAAATGTTCATTGCAGGTCTATTTACAATAGCCCTGAGATGGAAACAACCTAAGTGTCCATCATCGGATGAATGGATAAAGAAGATGTGGCACATATATACAATGGAATATTACTCAGCCATAGAAAGAAACGAAATTGAGCTATTTGTAATGAGGTGGATAGACCTAGAGTCTGTCATACAGAGTGAAGTAAGTCAGAAAGAGAAAGACAAATACCGTATGCTAACACATATATATGGAATCTAAAAAAAAAAATGTCATGAAGAACCTACAGGTAAGACAGGAATAAAGACACAGACCTACTAGAGAATGGACTTGAGGATATGGGGAGGGGAAGGGTAAGCTGTGACAAAGCGAGAGAGAGGCATGGACATATATACAGTACCAAACGTAAAATAGATAGCTAGTGGGAAGCAGCTCATAGCACAGGGAGATCAGCTCCGTGCTTCGTGACCACCTAGAGGGGTGGGATAGGGAGTGTGGGAGGGAGGGAGACGCAAGAGGGAAGAGATATGGGAACATATGTATATGTATAACTGATTCACTTTGTTATAAAGCAGAAACTAACACACCACTGTAAAGCAATTATACTCCAATAAAGATGTAAAAAAAAAAACAAACCACGTTCTCCAGCCAAGTTTCATAGTTGAAGTTCACTGTAGTAGCTTCAGTGATACACAAATACCTCTTTAAAATTTGAAAACTTTTGTTGCAACATTTTTGCCATGTCCATACATTTGTGGTTCAATTAGCAGTAGCAATTGTGATTTCCTGTGGTTCCTCAAGATAGCCCACTGAGCTGAGAGAGTTGTTATTTCTGAGTTCCTGCAGGTCACATAGCTACCTAGAAAGTAATACATGTAAACACTCACACTCACATCTTATTCACTTTGAACCCATTCATTAAAAAAACAGCATTTGCCTGCTACAAAGTCTACTTTTACAATTTTGTTTTTCAGTTTTGTTGTCAATGCATTTACTGCTTTTGAATGTCTCACTCATTGTTCTATAAATTCCTTGACGATAAGGATCAAATTTTTTTCATTGCTGTCTTTAGTACCTAACATTTACCTACCTACGTCTGGCATAGAGAAATAGAAAATAAATATTCTATGGGTGGATGAAATGATGGATGGGTGGATGGATGGATGGATGGATGGATGGATAGATGGATGGATGGATGGCTATATTCACTTACAACTTTCAGCTCTATTTCATCAGAAAGAACTTTGTGTAAAGGACTTCTAGTGTGGTAGTTAGTAAACAGCCCTTACTAAATTTTAGGCATTGTCCTGACTTTACTGTGTTGATATGTTATAATAAGAACACATTTTTTAACTCTCGCCCCTCCCAAAAGGTTAAGCTAAGTGATCAACAAGTAACTTCATTTATGAAAAATACAGTATATTTCCATTTTCTGGTCAACTATTTTCATTGGTTCTTACAATTTCCCTTTTCTCAATTCTCCAAAATATTATTTCTTAATCTTTTCTAACAAGGCTCATCAAATAATACTAAGATTTTATTTCAAAAAGTGTTCTAAAATATGTTTTTAAACTCCTCTAACCAATACTTCCATTAAAAGATAGAGCCTGCCATAATGTGTCTTTATTTGACCAATTCAAGATTGACAATCTCCATAAAGTGATAGAGAAAATCCTCCTCTAGAGCCTGTCACTCTCAAGAAGCCTTTGCCAAAACCCGAAAATCAGTTTTACTTTCTGTATTATCAGCCCAGCTGCAGGTTAATCATCCTATGACAGCTGTTGCTCACTGAATTAAACCAAAATGACACTAGTGAACAAAACTGAGCAAACCATATATATCCCAGAACGGAACAGAAATTATTTTCATTGTGTTCTCAATCTTAGAAAAAGAAGTGAGAGAAGAGCCGTTACATTAAAATTTTCACATTAAAAAAATCTACTTCTGGCTACTTTCCTGTTTTGTTTTGGTCAAATTAGAAATCAGTAAAGAAAAAATATGAAGGAAAATCTGAATCTAAACTCAGACCTGTGAAATTAGGCTCACTGTCTACTGAATACACCCTACACCTGTTACATTTTGCCACTGGAACGGGATAAGCATTGTAACTAAATGGATTATGCTGCATTTTACTAGAAACAAATTACCCAATACTACCATTTATGAGTTAAGATTTCCTGTAAGAAAATAGCGCAGGAAAAAAAGAGGGATTATTTCATATCTTTGAAGGGTGTTTTATCACACTGTGCAATTGCATGCAATTTAACACCTAAACTGCTTAAAGTGCAAATGATATCAACTAGTCCACCCTAAGGGCCTGGTAATAGTCCTGCGTTTGTGCTGCTAGAGCTGGTTTTGTCAGCACTTCCATTATAAGCCCAGTCTTTCAGGATTTTTTTCCACTCAACCATGAAAATTTGCTGTAGTTTACAACTTGGCATAGCAGATTTCAGCTTAACAGCTCCTATTTTTCTTCCAGCTATTTTGTCCCAAAAGAAGTCAGCTGGCCATCTCTTTGGTTTGTAAAGAAGAAAAAGAATTTATGCTATAAATTATAGGAAATAAATTTCAAATCAATAGTTAATTCAGCAAGAATTTTATCTAACCTCATTGGTGCTAAGAGAGTTTTACCCCTAAAGCCCCATTTCCATGAGAGGTTCCTAAAATATTTGGGGGACAATAATTATTCCCTTCCAAAGTAACTGCTGGCCTGGCAAGTTTTCCTTGGTCCATATATGCTGGGGCTACAGTGGAGAAATAAGAAAGCGTTTCATAAATGGTTAGAGAAATCTCAGAAGGGTGATGAGAGAGAGATAGGATCAAGGGTGATGAGAGAGAGAGACAGGAACAGAAGACACTATAATTGTATCTGGTTAGTTGCTTTCTGGAACCACATCCCCAGACACACCCTGCCACTGAAGAAAGCACTTAGAGCCTTAGGCCATTGAAACCAGGGTGCCCAGACATAGACGTTCTGACTTTTCTGACATCTCTCACTCCTCCTCTGGATAAAGACCATTCTCTTAAGTGCCTTTCTGGAGGAATTCTCCCCACTTCTCACAAGAAATAATTTTTCATCCCTCATCTCTAGCTTTCATGGAGAAAAATATACACTGGGTTCTCTTTTGTTTTATCGACAACCTAAAACACAACTACACATGAGGTAGCTCAGCGATGGCTGCTAACAAAGAACCATCCTTTCTCTCATACACATCACTGGTGTGATCAGTATCACCTCCCGTCATGCCTCCTCAGGGACTTCATTCCTTTTATTATTCTCTTACATGCCCATACTCCAAAGCTTCTTTTTTTTTGGAACTTCCTCCTATAAATTTATTAAACAAACTCCACCTTGAAAAAAATTTGAAATCTCCCCTTGAACCTCCGTAATTTAAACAAAAATGGTATAACTATTTCAAATACTATACACAAAACATATTTATGCATTTAATCCATCCAGAATTTTTATTCAAATTTGTAGTGAAGCAGGGGTCTATATTCATTTTCTTCCAAGTGGCTGTTAATTTTTCCCAAACCATTTAGTGAAAAGGTCTTACTTTCCCTATATATTTGAAGCCCTACTTACCTGTTTATTTAAGTGGACAGATTCATACATCTTTCAGTGAAGTTTTTGAGTTACACATACACACACGTACATATTATGTGTATGCATACATATACTTATGTATTATATCATTTTTACAAAACTTATTCCTATGTATTTTATAGTTTTTAACACAAGTGTGATTGGAACCTTTGCTTACACTTTATTTTCTAGCTAGTTTTCACTGGCATAAATAAAAAAGCTATTGAGTTTTGTATATTTATTTTGTATCCTTTGACTTTATAAAACTTGCTTTTGTAGAGTCTGTCACATGTTCTAAGTAAATTTTATAACTTTCTGTCAAATGAAAAAAATAGTATATTTTATTTTCTGCTGGTAATTATTCTACTTTTTTTGTTTTACTCACATTGCATTAGTTTCAACCTTCAGGAATGCTAAATAATAGTGAATATCCTGTCTTGATATAGATTTAGGAAGGAAAGTATTTAGTATTTCACCATTTAATATGATTCCATATGCTTGATGTTTCTGATAAATATTTTATAACATTTAGGGTGTATCTATTATTTCTATTTGGCCTATATGGAATTTATCAGAAATGACTGAATTTTGTCAAGTACTTTTCAGGATCATTTTATATAATCATGTGGTTTTTTTGCCATCATTTTATTAATAATGATAATAGCTAATGCTTATGTAGTTCTCACTATATGCCATACATAATTAAATATTTTATACTGATGAACTCATTATGTCATATCATTACCCCAATTTTAAAATGAAGAAGCTGATACATAAAGTGGTCACACAGCTTTGAGTGGAATAATCAGGATTCACACCCAGCAGTCTAGATGCAGAGCCCACATTCATAACCACGATAAATTATTCTTTTCTCATGTGGATCTATTTCCTAGAATTTTGCAGTCCTTGGATTCCTGGAATAAATGATATTTTATCATTATGTATTATTACTAAAATAACTTTTAATATAGTACAGACTACAATTGTATAATTTACATTGTTAATTCTACATGAACAAATGAGATTGGTCTACAGAGTTTTGCATGGAAAGTAAATGTATGAGATTTTATTATTACTGATACCTTACTTTTTCTAAAATGAATTGGGGGACTACCCCTGGTGGTCCAGTGGCTAAGACTCCACGCTCCCAATGCAGGAGGCCCAGGTTTGAGCCCTGGTCAGGGAACTAGATCTCACCTGCATGCCGCAACTAAGAGTTCTCATGCTGCAACTAAAGATTCTGCACACCGCCACTAAAGATTCCGCACACCACAACTAAAAAGATTCTGCATGCGGCAGTGAAGGCCCTGTATGCTGCAACTAAGACCAGCGCAACCAAAATAAATAAATAAATAAATATTTTTAAAAAAAATCTTAAAAAAATAAAATGAATTGGGAAGTCTCCATCTTTTTCTATG